>NW_028270156.1:114670058-114923818 GCF_037043375.1 Chiloscyllium plagiosum
TATTCGAAGACTGTCGATAAAAGACAAAAAAAGGAAGAGGAACTTGAAATAACTTAATTCTGATGGAAAACGTAGCAGAATAATAGTTTATTTAACTACTGTACAGTAACTGCTCCAATATGGTATCATACGATAAGCACACAAATGTCAAAAAACAAATGCAGGAAACAGATTGTCTCACATGCAGTTCTCCAATCCAGGAGGAAAGAACATCTAAATGCAGTTCCCAGAGAAATCACAGAGACAATGTGTAGCACCCGGGAGGGATTTACTACCTTCCAACCCTGCTGAGACCCCAGCAATAACTGGTGAAAGGTAAAACTAAGAATCCTGGTTCTGTGAGATTTTGACCATCACTCCACAGGACCAGGCCGCGGCTGCAAGAACACACGGAATGGACTGTATCCACATCGTCTATGGCTCTGTAGGTGTCTCTCAAAAATGCCTAAACCTAGCTAAGCCGTTTAATGCTGAACAGACAAAAGTCAAAGTTAAACCTAAATAAATAAAGCAAAAAGACCCAGCAGGCCCGGTGATCAGACACAGACGCCCTCGGGAGCCCAGCAATTCCTACACTGCCAAAACACAGCAGAATCATCGAGCTTGTGAAGAGAAAGAATTATGTCTCTCCCTCACCTCGATGTTTACAACTGGAGCAATGCCATGAGCCCAATAATCAACGATATCAAAATCCCACTCACACCAAGTATTATTGTGATATATCAGATTTGCCGGGAAATGGGTTAACTGGAGCTGTTTGTTCAGTGACTGTGATTAATATCGGTCTTCCTGGACCTAACTGGGTCACTGGAGGATTTCCCTCTTCAATAATTAGGGACCTACTTCACCTTGTTATGACATAATATTCGTGGCAGAGTCAACCTCAAGATGATTGGGATCAGCAGCTGCAGAGAAAGAGAGAGATCAGAATCTGAGAACATTAAAATGGTCCAACAATGGATTTTAATTTGAGAACATTAGACTGGAATGTTCCAACAATGGATAAGAATCTGAGAACATTAGACTTGAACGTTACAACAATGGACAGGAGTTTATCCTCGGGTCTTTACTATCTTTCTCGGGATTGGACAAAGTTACAGTTGCGGATACGAGCCGTACTGTTCATTATTCAAGCTGGGTACTATCCCATCCTCGCTATTATTGGTGTGCCTGGTAAGTCTATCTCTGTCAATTCTATAAATGAGGCTGAATGTTATTGCTATTCTGGTTGACTATATTTCACAAAAACGTAAACTTTCAGTAACAAACGCCACTTTATTCTCATGCATTTCCAAACTACTTACTGATAAACATCTGAGAAGGAACAAGACTCTTCGGAACCTTGAGTCCCTTTTTACAGTGAACTGTTTTATATCTCCATATTCTCTCTGTCATCAAACCTGCCGACGCCCACCGACATAATATCCCCAATCACCAGCTCTGTTGCTGACTTCGCCATCATCTACCCCTTCGTTATCGACAGATTTTATGGCTCCAGTTCTCTTCTGACCTCTCTTCCAGTCACAAATAGTTTGACCACAAACTTATTCGTGTCTCTACAGTTAAGTCACAACAAGGACTCTTAAACAGAGTAATAATGTCACTGACTGCAATTCAGAAGCGCAAGTTATGACTCTAAACGCATTGTCTAAAATCCTATTACAACCGATGACTAAATTTAAACTCCAATATCGAAAATAGGAATGAAGCCTAATTTCACTCATGGCAAGCATAAACTGTCAGGATTTCTTTTCTTATTTTATTGATAACCTTTGGTAAAGAAACCTAACATGTTTTCCCTGTCTGAACTAAGTTTCACCTCTGATCCACACCAAATGGTTGCCTCCCTATTGCCTTGACAAATGGCTGCGTGGTCAAGGGCAGTTAGGATGGGCAACAAATACATCCAGCGAAACAACAACAAGGAAATGCGGATGCTGGCGATCTGAAATAAAATTCTTCACCGTCTGAAAGAATGTTCGAGAATCTCAGCAGGTATGGCAGTCTGTCGGAAAAAAAAAACACAAATAACGTTTCGCGTTCAATGAACCTGTCAAAACTGAATGAAGCTGAGAAATAATATTATTATATCAGGGATGGTAGGAAGGGTGAGCGGGCGGTTTGTGTTGAGAGGATGATGTCCAGCAAGAGAGTGAGAGAGAAAGAGAGAGAGATGGAGGGAGGGAGAGAGAAAGAGGAAAAGCAAGCAAAAGGATTGCTAATGATGGTCAGGAAGGAAAACAGAATGGGAAGTTATTCTAACATTTCCCCTTTCCATATATTCCTGAATATCATATTTATTACGGTATGTCCCTGCTTACCGTGAGTTATGTTCTCTCTATCTCTCGTCTCTGAGTGTGGTGATCAACTCCATCAGCAATACTCATCTCAGAGCTGAGATATAGAGAAATGTAATGTTCCATTATGAACTGCTCCTGTGGAGAGAGGGACTGTTACTGTGCGACTGTGTGGAGATGTAAGAGCTTTCTCAGCCAGGAAGATAAACTGAGGAGACCGAGGCATTTTCAATACTGAATGGACGCACTTTGGGTGTGGGGAATTGACTTGCTGCTGTCATCTAGAAAGTCAGTGGAGGCTCTGTGGATGGTGTTCTCAGGATTGTGATGTCAGCTACTGGTTTCATTCAGTGAGCCCCGATGGTCTGGGGACCCCAATCTGAATACTGCATTTACAGTGTGTCTGGGTCCATGATAAACAAATGGAGCTGAGACTACACAGAAGGGAGGAGCGAGACACTATAGTTTCCTCTCTGGGATTTCCAGGAACATTTGTCTAAGCTGCACCCATTCAGGTGTAAAGTGTAAAACCAGCTTGTCTCAAAATTGTGGTGGTCACTGAGCTGTATCCTCTCCTTAATTATAACCTGTGTTCTCACACCAGGGACAGGACTGCGCTGACACTCACGATGAATTAAACTGGATGGATGCTGGAACTTTGCAGGCAGCAGTGGGTAATATATCACCATCTCTGAAGTGCAGTACTCCAACGTATTCATGAGCTGACTGAAACCATCTACCTGCTGAGAGGAATGCATTGGTTCCATCTCCACAGGGGAAGGTACAGAAAATAATTTCCAACAATATTAGCGACCAGAATGACTGGTAAAAATTGGAAACTGCAGGAAATCAGAAGTAATGAAGAGTAGGTTATTGAAAATCTAATTGAATTGAAGTTTCATAAATTGCTGCATCCGATGAGCTACATCTCAGAATGATTGAAATGAGAACAGAGCGAGTGAAAGAATTACTGATTATTCTTCAAAGCTAGTTAGATGCTGAAAGGATCCTGCAGACTGGAAAACAACTATTGTCAACCTAAATATTTAAAACAGGATGGAGAGGGAAGCAGAAAACTAAATAACTTGATGTCAGCTGTGAGAAAATAAAATATTGGAACATTTTAAATGCAACGTGACAACTAGACACTTGGAGAACAATGATATGATTTGGTACATTCAGCATAGATTCAGGAAAGGGAAATGATCTTTGATAAACCTGTTTGTGGAGACTATCCGTTGTGACTTAGACAGTTGAGAACCAATGAGAGTGGAGTATTTTTATTTTTAGAAGACGCTTGACATGTTTTATTACAGGTGAATGGGGAATGTTAGAGTCCATGGGTAGGTCGGGGTGGTATATATACCACATGGATTAAAAATTGAGAAATGGGGAATATGAGAAGAATACTGATTTTCACTGGACTGAAGGATTGATGGGTGGCAGCAGGATCAGTGTTTTGGCAATAGCTGTTCACAAGGTATAAACATGATTCAGATGTGAACAACAAATATCATCATGTACATTTATATTTATTAAATTGTAGGGAGGTTGGTGAGTGGTTTTGTTGAAAAGGACCTGGATGTCCTTGGTCATAAGTCACTGACAGAATTCATACAGGGGCAGGAAGTAAATGATATGTGGCTCTTCATGCAAAATGATTGAAGTACAAAAGTTAGAATATCTTTCCCACTGATCGTGTTTTGTTGAGAGAGTAGTTGGTGCATTGTGTAAAGGTTTGGTCTGCTTTATAATCAATGATGTCTTTGTCACTGAAAGAGTGCAAAGTAGTTTGACCAGACTAAACACTGGCATGATGTTACCATGAGGAGAGAGTGCAGTAACTATGTGTTTAATCTGTAGCGCTGTGAGAGAATAAGAAGTTGAAGCTTGATGGGTCTGGACAGAAACTCATTAGGTCACAAACAGCTGAATGGGGTGACAATGTCATACTTTCCATTGGATGTTTGATTCACGACAGTTTACATGCATCTGAAGAACCCTCACGTCGATTGACAGCGAGGTGCAGGCTCTGAATGAACTCTGAACACTTTATGCACAGATACTGTGTGACACTGCATTGAATGTCACTTTGTACACAATCCTTTCAGCAGCCAAAATACCATCATTCTGAAACAGTTAGTTATTCCCCAACGGCTTCTGACCTCCACGGAGACCATGAGACTGCCTTCTTGGAGATGGAAGATAACTTGGAGAATGGCTAAAAAATGTTGGCTTCATTCCGACTGCCAGAAAACCATGTTAAAGTAACACATATGTACCATGAGTAATTAAGCCAGGTGGATCAATTTGGAGCAGTCTGTCTGTGCAGCCCCTGCTCCATTTGTTTGTGATGTTGGAGCATCTCTGACACCTTCCTGTTCCTGTGTTAGTGGCTTGACAAGCTGAATAACCTCTTCCTGTTCCTTTGTAAGTAACTCCGGGTGTGAAATGGTCTTTCTGTTCCCATGTATGTGACATGTGGTAGAGAGCAGACTCCCTGTCTTCCTGTGCAACAGTCAGGAGGGACTGAATGGTCTATCCTTCTTCTTGCCCAGTAGTTTTGATGGGATGAATGGCTTCCCCATATTCTTGTGAAACCAGATTGAGGTGCTGAATGAACTCCTCCTTTTACTGTGGAAATGTACTGTGCTGTTACATAAATGTTACCCAGACTTTAACAGCACGATCATGAATGGTGTCCAAGTCTTGCTGTACATGGTCACAGACTGCTTCAAGAGCTGAAGAGGGACTTCAAGAGCTGGAAGAGCTGGAAATTTTGTAAATTTCAGTGAATGCCCCCTTTTCTGCTGGCACGGTGGCTCAGTAGCTTACACTGTTGCTTCACAGCACCAGAGTCCCAGGTTCGATTCCAGCCTTGGGCAACTGTCTGTGTGGAGTTTGCACATTCTCCACTTGTCTGCATGAGTTTCCTTCGGGTGCTACGGTTTCCTCACACAGTCCGAAGATGTTCAGGCCAGGTGAATTGGACATGATAAATTGTCCATTATGTTAGGTGCATTAGTCAGAGGGAAATGTGTCTGGGTGGGTTACTCTTCGGAGGGTCGTTGTGGACTGGTTGGGCCGCAGTGCCTGTGTCCACACTGTAGGGAATCTAATCTGCTCAGTTTGGACTCAATGGGCTGAATAGCCTCCTTCCACACTGTAGGGATTATGTGATGACAAAGTGGAGATGCCTGGGTTGAGGAAGCTACGCTGAGGATCTCCTGCAGATGTGTCCCATGGCTGAGAAGATTGATGCCCACCAATGTTAATCATCTTCCCTTGTGCAATGAATAACTCCAAAACGTGTAGAGGTCATAATTAATTCTAATTAAGTGCGATTTACCAGGAGGAGATTTACCAGGATGTTGCCTGAACTGGAGGGCAGGTCTTATGAGGAAACTATGAGGGAGCGAGGGCTTTTCTCACTGGAGGTGTACAAGATAATGAGAGGCATAGAGAGAGTGAATGGCCAGAAACATTTTCTCAGGGCAGAAATATCTATGATTAGGTGGCATAATTTTAAGGCAATTGGAGGAAGGTTTAGGGGAGATATCAACAGTAGATTATTTACACAGTGAGTGGTGGGTGAGTCGAATGCATTGCCAGCAGTGGTAGTAGAGTCAAATACGTGAGGGAAACTTAAGAGACTCTTGGATAGGCACATGGGACAAAGTAAATGGAAGCATGTAGGTTAGTCTGATCTTCGAGTAGGATAAATGGCACAACGTCGAGTGATGAAGGTCCGAATGGCATGCATTCGTGTACCACTGTGAGCTCGAAAACTGCATGAGTTCATGTAAAACTCCGTTATTTCACTTTTTAGATTAGAATCAATCTAAACATCATGGCATATAGAGAGAACACAAGGAGGCAACACCTTGTCTAGCTATCACTATTGTTAACAGCTAACCTGAGAATGCAACTTTAAAAAAAAGTTTTGTGATTTACATATGAAAGAAGTGAAAATATCATGGTATTCTAACAGATGAAAGGCTTAACAATCAAATTTTCAATGTGTAATTTCAGTTACATCACACTGCAAATTTGTGCTGAAATTCTGTGTTAGGATTGAGCCCTCAACTATCACCTGATGAAGGAGCGACGCTGCGAAAGCTAGTGTGCTTCCAATGAAACCTGTTGGACTATTACCTGGTGTTGTGTGATTTTTAACTTTGTACACCCCATTCCAACACCAGCATCTTCAAATCAGGACTGTTCTTTGTTCTGTGTTCTATGGAAGTGCTCAAGAAGACTTGGACATTGAGGAAGATTTGAGACTTGGAGCAGGTCAGATTGATCTTAGTGAAGGGCAAGGCCGGCTTAGGATGTGAATGACCTGCCCCTGTTTCTGATGTTCTCCCATTCTGTTATTGGAAAGTTAGTTGGTGTTATTTTCCTAGAAGGTCTTTTATGGAATGTTGCAATCAGTGAGACCAGCGGATTTTGTGAGCCGTCGCTGGGTGAGATTTGGGGGCTGTACTCACAGTGAATCTGGGTCTACAACATGATCAACAAATGAAGCACAAGTTACAAAGAGGGGATGCCATTGCTAGCAGGTTTGAGGGGTTGAATGGAATGCAGAAACATGGGACTGAGGAGCAGAAGTGGGTCATTAGAGAATTTGAGCCTTCTCCACCAGGCATTAAGATTGTGGCTGATCAGATTGTGGTCTCAGCCGCATTTTCCTGTCTGTGTCCCATGATCCGTGACTCACGTCTCTACCAAATATTTAACTAACACAGCTGTGAATACTTGTAATCAGAGAGGCACCACAAACTTCTGGGGAAGAGAATTCCCACTCGAATGGCCTTTTAGAATTTTCCCTCATCCCGTTGTGAGAATAAGAGAATCATACTGCGTGGAAACAGATCATTTTGTCCAAATTGTCCACGCCAGTCAGACATCTTAATCAGATCTCGTCCCATTTGCCAGCATTTGGCCCACATCCTTCTGATCCATTCCTATTTATGTACCTATCCAGTTATATTTTAAACGTGTAATTGTATTCGCTTTCACCACTTCCTCTGACAGTACACCCACGAGCTTCTGTGTGAAAAAGTTTACCCTCAAGTTCCTTCTAAGTCTTCGCCCTTTCACCTTCACACTATGCCGTCTAGTTCTGGACGCCCCTACACTGGAAAAAAGATCTTGCCCATTCAGACTATCCATGACGCTCAGGACTTTATTAAACCTCTGTCATGTCACCATTCAGCCTCTGACGATCAAGAGGAAAAAGCCTCAACCTGCTCATCATCTCCCTGTAGCTCAAACCCTCAGGTTCCAGAAAATCCTTGTAAATCTT
Organism: Chiloscyllium plagiosum; assembly: GCF_037043375.1. Taxonomy (NCBI): domain Eukaryota; kingdom Metazoa; phylum Chordata; class Chondrichthyes; order Orectolobiformes; family Hemiscylliidae; genus Chiloscyllium; species Chiloscyllium plagiosum. The sequence goes on from NW_028270156.1 coordinate 114,677,664, forward strand.
TTCTGCACCCTTTCAAGCTTAACAACATCCATCCTTTAGCAGACTCAACTGACATGTACGCAGTATTCTTAAAGTGGCCTCACCTACGTCCTGTACAATCGCAACACGCTACCCCTACTCCTATACTCAATGCTCTGACCGATTAAGGCAAGCATGCCAACTACGTTCCTCACCACTCTACCAACATAAACTCCACTTACAAGGAACTATGAATCTTCACCCATAGTTCTCTTTGTTAAGCAACATTCCCCAGGGCACGACCCTGCTTTAACTTAACAAAATGCAAAACCTCACAAATATCTAAATTAAACTCCATCTGCCAGTCCTTGGCTCATTGATGGTCAAGGATCCCGTTGTATTCTGAGATAATATTCTTTTACTGTCCACTGCACCACTTTGGTGATGTTATCTGTAAACTTATTGACCATGCCTCCGATAATCACTTCAAAGTTGTTTATATCCGTGATGAAAAGCAGTGAGCTCAGCACTGATTCTTTCAGCACGCCACTGGCCACAGGCCTTCAGACTGGAAAACAATCCATTACCTTCAATCAAATTTTGTATCCAATTGGTTAGTTTTTCCTAGATTACATATAACCTAGTTTTAGTAATTTGTCTACGATGGGGAACCTTATTAAATGCCTTGCTGAAGTCTGTGTAAACAATATATACCACAGTATCCTCCTCAGTCTTCTTTGTCACCTCTTCATAATACTCAATCACATTAATTAGACATGATTTCCATCACACAAATCCATATTGACTATCCCTAATCAGTCCTTGTCTTTCTAAATAGATCTAAATCCTATCCCTCAGACTCCCCTCCAACGAACTCCTCGACACTAACGTTGGTTGATACTGACCACAAAAAATAATTATAACTATGTTGGTGATATAGCCAATGATATAGTTCTCAGAGTGTGTCAGGGTCTGTGTTAGGATCAAATCAGGCAGATTTCTTGAATCTGCTAAAACAACACATTTATGACCAAAACAAAGTTGCTCAAACTATGATGGAAAGAGGAGTGACGAGAGGATATTGCAAATATGTACATTAATATTTTTCTTTGAAAAATACTGAGAAATACACACTGACACACACACACACACACACACACATAAACAGACACATACACAGGTACACACACACACAAATGCACACACACACACGCATGGACACACACAGATATTGTCGATAACAAACTGAAAAGCAAAATATCTGCAAAGTTAACTTGAAAGAACATTGTCCAAATATGATTCGAACTCATGACGAAAGGAAAAATGACAGTTTGACTCAAATTCTGTTCTATTTAAAGAGTCATCAAGTCCTACAGCATGGAGAGAGGCAGAGAGGCCCTTTGGCCCAAACTCGTCCATGCTGACCCAAATATCCCACCACACTAACCTCATTTCCCAGCACTTGGCCCATAGCATTCTCGTCCTTTCCTGTCCATGTACTTGCCCAAATGCCGGTTAAATATCGTTAATACAAATGCTTCAACCCCTTCCGTTAGCAGCTCATTCCCTTTGTGTACCATTCTCTGTGTAAAACAGTTTCCATCAGTTTCCCTTTTATTCATTCCCCTCTCACCTTAAACTGATGCCCTCTCCTCCTCGATTCCCCAACTCTAGGTAAAAAAGGCTGGATCCATTCACCCTATCCATGTAAACTTCTATAAGATCCCTCTCAGTCTCCTTTTCTCGAAAGAAAAATGTCTTCGCTTGTCCAACCTCTCCCCATAATTCATATTGTTGCGTCCTGGCAACATTTTTGTAAATTCCATCTGCACACATTCCAAAGTAAAAACATCCTTCCATCGCAATGTGACTAAAACTGAACACAGCACTACAAGTGCAGCCCCACCAACTTCCTGTATAACTGCAACATAACTTCCCAACTGCTCTCCTCCATGCCCTGACCGATGCATGCCCGTGTGGCAAAAGCCTCCTTCATTGCCATGTCTAACTATGATCTCACTTTCAGAGAACGGTGGACCTAAACTCCATGGTCCCTCCGCTCCTTAAGGTCCTATCAGTCACCATGAAACTCCTACCTTGATTTAACGTTGCCAAAATATTCCTCAGTCCACTTCTCCAGTTTGATCAAGGTCCTGCTGCAATTTCTGATATACTTCCTCATTGTCCACGATACCACCTATTTTAGTGTCATCTTCAAGTTTCCTAATCATGCCTTGTACATTCGCAAGAATATCAAGACAACAAACAGCAATGAGCCCAGCAGCGACCCCTGAGGCACTTCATATGTCACAGGCCTCAGTCCGAGAGCATCCTTCCACTATTACCCTCTGCTTACTACTATGAAGCCAATTGTGTGTCCAATTTGCCAGCTCTCTCTGGATTCCATGCTATTCTAACATTCCAGACCATCCTGTCAATGGTAACCTGGTCAAAGGACTCCGTGACAACCATACAGACTACGTCTACCGCCCTGCCCTCATCAACATTTCTGGTCACTTATTCAATGAACTCAAACAAATTTGAGCGGCATGACCTCCCACTCACAAAGCCATGCAATCTTTCCAGTCTAAAAACAACTATTACTAATAATTATTAAAATTAATAATAACAAACTAATTAATAAATAATAATAAGATGACATTTTCAGTGGAGAATACATTTTCCATGGTATGTGATATTGGAACGTGTACCATGGGTGAAGGGCAGAATAGATTTTGTCTCTGTCATTGAACTGTGTTGAAAAAAGCAAGGTTGGCATGGTGGATCAGTGGTTGGCACTGCTGCCTCATAGTGCCATGGATCCGGATTTGGTTCCAGCTTCGGGTGACTCTGTGTGGAGTTTGCACATTGTCACTGTGTTTGTGTGGGTTTCCTCTGGGTGCTCCACTTTCCTTCCACAATCCAAAGATGTATAGGTCAGGTGAATTTGCCATGCTAAGTTACCCATAGTGTTATGTGTATTCGTCAGGGGTAAATATAGAGTAAGAGAATGGGACTGGGTGGGTTAGTTTGGAGGGTCGGTGTGGTCTTGTTGGGCCAAATGGCCTTATCCCATACTGTAGGGAATCTGTCAAAAATACTATTTCTAATCAAACCTTATCTTTCCAAATGCATGTATATCTCATCCCTCAGAGTCTTCTCAAGTAACCTTCGTTCCACAGATGTTAGACTTCCTGGTCTATCGATCCCAGATTTTTCTTTGCTTCCCTTCTTGAATAATGACAAATTTGCTAATCTCCAATATTCTGGAACTTAAACTGTAGCTAACACTGATGGAAAAATATCAACCAGGGTCCCCATAGTTTCTTCTGTAGCCTCTTGCAGTGTTCTTGGATGCATCTGTTTAGGACCAGGAGAATTATCCACCTTCTTACATTCTAATGCATCCAACACGTCTTCTCCTGTGATATTGACTCACCCCAAGATAACACTACTACCTTTGTTAACCTCCGAAGTCTTCATGATTTTCTCCACGGTAAAGGCAGAGGAGAAATATTCATGGAGAATCTCACAAATCTCTGACGGTTTTCGACATGCATGCCCACTTTGGACCTTGAGGGGTCATATTCTCATTTAGTTATTCTGTTTACTTTAATATACTTAAAGAGCCTCTTTGCATTCACTCTAATCTTCTCAGCCAAAGCTATTTTGTGCTCCCTTTTCACCCTCCTGATTTTCTTCTTCAGTAAGCTCCTGTATCCACTTACACCTCCAGGAATTCCCTCGATCCCAGCTGCCTGGACCTGAGCCACGCCTCCTTTTTGCTGGTCAAAGCCTCAATATCTCCTAACATCCAAGGTTCCCGCTTTTTACCAACCTTGTCTTTTACCCTCACAGGAACATTTAGACCTTGAACTGTAGACATTTCACTTTTAAAGTCCTCCCACTTGCAGGAGGTCCCTTCGCCTGCAAACAAACTCCTCCAACCAACCCCTACAAGCTCCTGTCTAATTCCATCAAAATTCGCCTTGCCCCAGTTTAGAACTTGAACATGTGGAGCAGTTTTGTCCTTCTCCGTAAATATTTAATAATTAATAGAACTATGTTCACGGGTCCCAGAGTGCTCCCCCGCTGTCACCTCAGTCACCTGCTCTGCCCTAGATCTTCGTGTAGGTCAAGTTTCGTCCCTTCCCGAGTTGCACCCTCTACTTACTGCTTAAGGAAACTATTCTGAACACACTTAATAAATACACCCCATCTCAGTCCTTAATTCTATGTCATTAACAGTCTATGTTAGGAAAATTAAAATCTCCTACTAATGCAATCCTATTGGCCCTGCAAGTCTCCCCAGTCTGTCTACATATTTTTGTTCCCCTACTTCCTCGTTTATTATTTGGGGGCCTATAGTACAATCCAAATCCTTTCACCATTCCCTTCTTATTTATTAGCTCCCCAGGCAAATCCTCGCAGGATGATCCAAAAGTTTTTTTTATCTCTGTTTACTGCTGTGATACTCGCCTTAATCAAAAATGAAACTCCCCGTCCCCTCTTTCCACCATCTCTGTCCCACATAAAATACCTGTACCCTGGTACATTAATCTGCCAGTCCTGTCCCTCCCTTAGCCATGTTTCAGTAATGGCTATAATATCCCAGTCCCACGCACCGATCCATGCCCTGAGTTCATCGACCTTATCTGTCAGCCATCTTGCATTGAAACAGTTGCAATTTAATCCAACAGGCATTCTTGCTCCCTGTCGTTATCTAGCCTGACCTGTCTCTTCACTTTACTGTTTTTGATTACTGTATCTCCTTCCAGCCTCGCACTTGCCTCCCTGCCCCTCCCCAACCCCAGCCAATCTAGTTGAAACCCTCCCTTGCAGCAGTTGCAAACCTGCCTGCCAGCATATTGGTCCCCTTCCAGTTCAGGTACAACCCGTCCTTCCGAAACACGTCACCTTGCCCCACAAAAGATCCCAGTATCCGAAAATCTCTGCCCCCTGCACCAATTCTTTAACCACCCCTTCATCTGCCATATCCTCCTATTCTAACCCTCACTAGCACGGAGAACTGGAAGTAAACTGGATATTACCACTGTCTTTTATCATTTTCCCCAGCTCTCTACAATCACTCTGCAGGATGTCATCACTATTTCTACCTGTGTCACTCTGTCCTTTGTGCCAATGTGCACAATGACTTCTGACTGCTTCCCGCCCACTCCCCCCCCCCCCCACCCAACCCCCAGTGAGAACATTTTGCAGCAGCTCTGAGACATCCTGGACCCTGGGCATATGGGAGGCTACACATCATTCCAGATTCCCATTTGCAGCCACAGAATCTCCTGTCTGTTCCCCTCACTATCGAGTCGGATAATTACTTCTGTAGTTATTCTGCTTGCACAGCCTTCTGACAATGGGATTTCTTCATGAAACAGTTGAATTTGGCTGAACTGTTTTGCTTCAGGCAATGGGGAGATTCCAATGAATCCTCATCAGGAATCCTCCATTAGTGGGAAAGACGACTGGGCTTTTTTTCACTCCCACACATTGCTGTGATGAGCGATAGGGAAACAGAAAGGGAGCAATAGAATGTTTCTCCACAGATAGGCTACATTTTCCGTCTGTAAGTTAAATCAGTCACGTTATCAGTCCCACACTGGACTCTGTGAGCTCTTCTTGAACATTGTCTGAACTATATGACTCCATCACATTCTCGACTCCAGGTCAGTGAGTTATTGCAGAATCAATTCATTCACAATGAATGGTCCTACTTGTTTTGAAGATGTGTTAATATGTGCTTGCATAATGTAAAAATAAGTTTTTCATGTCTTCTAAATATCTGTGTTAAATGAGTATTCTTAAACATACACAGTAATTGTTGGAAAAGCTCAGCTTGTCTGTCAGCATGTAGGAACAGAATTCAGAGTTCAGTTTTTCGGTCCAATGACCTTTCCTTTGAACTTGACTTATTCTTAAATTATTTCCCCAGTTTTATTCTCCCACACAAGAAGAAATATCCATCCCGTATTCACCAACTACACTCTTCTCAAGATCTTATATGGTCAATAAAACATCCCTCATTCTCAGGCCGAACTGTTAATTCTTCATAACGTAATGCTTTCATCCCAAGAATGCGTAAAGAGAAACGTCTTTGAGATGTTTCGAAAGCAATTTTGTTTTTTTATTCAGTTAAGGCAATTACAACTATACATAATACAACAGATGTAATCTCAGAAATGCCCTGTACTGATGCAGAAAACATCGCTAAGATCATACCCAACACCCCTTGCACGAAACAGAATCACGACATTTATCTTCCAAATCACTTGCGACATCTTCAAGTTAATTTGACGTGATTCATGTACTAAGACACACAAATCCCTCTGTAACAATGAGTTCTGCATTCGCCTTGCATTTAAATAAATTTCTGCTGTTTCGTCTTTTCCACAAAACAGAAAATTTCCATCACATATATATTGTACTTTTTTTTCTGCTAAATTTTGCTCACAGCCATCCTCTGTCTGTATGCCATTGCTTGATGCTGTGCCCTCCCTGGTCTGTGTCCTATTGCAGACGTGCTGCACTCCCAATGTCTGTATCACATTGCTGATGCTCTGCCTCCCCGTCTGGATCCAATAGCAGACCCTCTGCCCTCACCCATCAGTTTCCCATTGCAGACGTTCTGCCCTTCCCCTGTCTGTATCCCATTGCAGACGGTCTGCCCTCCTCCTACCTGTATCCCATTGTAGACACTCTGCCCTCTCCCGTCTGTATACCATTACAGACGCACTGTCTTCAGCCGTCTGTATCGCATTGTAGATGCTCTCCATTCCCCCGTCTGTATCCCACAGCAGACGCTCTGCCCTCCCCATGTCTGTATCCCATTGCAGACGCTTTGCCTTCCCCTAGCTGTATCCCATTGCAGACACTCTGCCCTTCCCCTGTCTGGATCCCATTGCAGACGCTCTTCCCTCCCCCTGTCTGTATCCCATTGCAGACGCTCTGTCTCTATTTGACACCTTATTGAATGACTATCCTGGTGTCTGAGCAAACTGAGCTCCATCTCCTTCATCCGGTTCATTAGTACAGATTGTAATTTGTTGATGACCTCATACAGATCCCAGAAGAATTCCACTTGTTACAGCTTTCCAAACACAAAATGATTAATGATCTATACTCTGTATTTCCTGACAGCAACCCAGGGCGTCCCTGCTTCTGCATAACAGCCTGGGATGGTTATATGGCATTCCCCTGTGCTGTGTAATTTACTGAATACTTCATTCTGTTTGGTGCGGCCTGTTTGGTGCAGCCCATTTTGCCGCAGACCCATTTAGGCGCAGGACTATTTCAGCGCAGCTCATATTTATTCCTATTCAGGCTTAGATAAAAGCATTAATCAAAGCAATAAAATAAAAATGATGTTTATTCCCTTCAGTAAAAATGTTAACAAGACACTTGAGTAAGTATAACATTGACTCAGAGTTTTCTTTCAAAGCTAAAATGATAATTGGCCTTGCATTTATTCACATTGAAAACATTCCTGAAGCTATTGAACATCTGACTGATGCGCTTCCAGATGAATTGCAGCCGCTGCTGGACTGGTTCGAGGATAACTATGGAGGTAGAAGATTACACAGAGGAAATGGTCGGCGTTCACCACTTTTTCCAGTTGGAATGTGGAATTTATATGAAAGAACTTTAAACAATGTGGACAAAACAAACAATAATGCAGAAGCTGCCCACAGGTGCTGACAATGCGAACTTGATGTGGAACATCCAGTTATCTGGAAATATATTGACAGTTTACGAAAAGTTCAGAGAGGAAGGGACATTTACTATGAGCATCTCGTAGCATGGGCACGATATTCCGTTGAAATTAAAGAATCAGATGCTAGAATACAAACACTCGTAAGAACGTTTAGTGAGAGAAATGATGTCGAGTTTTACGAGGATTGCCCAAAATTTTTAATGAACTTCATGTTTTAGATTTTTCGTAATGAACTTATATCGTTTATTTTTTTCTTTTTAACATTTTTACTGAAGAGAATAAACATTATTTTTATTTTAAGTCTTTCATTGATGCTTTTAACTAAGCCTGAAAAGTGAGAGAGATGAGATTGGAAATACCAGCGAGTTTAAATTGAGAATTGCTCTTTTCTGAACATTGATGCTTACTTGATTGGTGGGACGTCGATGTTTCAGAATCTCCACACAAGGTGTCCTGGTCGTTTCTGGCTCTTTTTAGGATCCTCCCGACATGTCGAAGTAGAGGGTGAGGGAACGGATATCGGGCACTCTAACACCTGGCTTGGCCTTTTATGTCCAATTCCAGGAAGTTTCTCCTGGAATGGGAGAAGAGGAGGGACGGAGTGAGGGTTGGAGTGGGTGTCCCTGCTGTTAATGCTGGTATAGGTGAAGGGGGAAGGGTGAGATGTCCGGAGGGAGTCTGACCACAGTGTTGTATCCATGCAGTGGTATTAGTGTGCGGGGCTATTGCGTCAGTGACAGAAAAAGTGGGGGAAGGAAGGTGCTGAATTCAACAGTGAGTGTGGTCGTGCTGGAGCCTTATTTGCAGATAGAGTGTTAGCCTTGTTCGGGGGTAGGTGTTAGAACAGATATACAGTGAGTGCGAGGGAGCAGAAAAATATGGTGACACTTATCCTGGCAAAGTGGGGGGAAAGAATATTGATGCTTGTCCTGTATTGCTGACCAATTCTTCAGATTATCTCAGCATTGAGGTGAGTCTCCTTGAACGTCTTGTCCAAGTCTATCGGTAATAACGCCACAGACCCTTTCCATCACTTCCCACAGAATCAGTTTGGGTGGATCTTACAAATAGCAAGGTGAAGCAAACATTAGTGTGTAATACATCAAAACCAAATCTGTCACGTAAATACTTTACAACATATGCTCTGGAAATTAGGTATGTAAGTATATGTAAGGGGGACCAATGACAGAGTGATATTATCGCTGGGCTCTTAACCCAGAGACCCAGGTAATATTCTGGGGACATGAATTCAAATCCTGCCATGGTGGAATTTGAATTCAATATGTATCTGCAATCAAGGGTTTGTGCTGACCAAGAATCCATTGTCGATTGTTGGAAAAACTCATCTGGTTCACTGATGTCCTTGAGGGAAGGATACTGCTATCCTTACCTGGTGTGGCCTGCATGTGACTCCAGACTCAAGACAATGCTGCTGACTCTTAGCTGCCCTCTGGCATGGGCAATAAATACTGGTTATCCAGCGACGCCCTCATCTTGTGAATGAGTAACAAATAATCGTGGGTGCTGCAGTAATAATGGTTGGTCTCAAGTTGCACCGAAACGGCAGTGGCTACTAATGCTGTGAAGAAAAACTTCCGTAAGTGTGTATTAGGTACGTTGAACAGTATGTTGTGAACCAAAGTAGAGAGCAGGTTATTTCAGATTTGGTGTTGTGTTGTCAGGAGGACTAATTAATAACCTTGCTCTGAAGCAGCTTTGGAGGAATAGTGACATCAATATGTTGCATTTTTACATGGCATCTGAATACAATATCGAATGTTTGAACATTCTGGTCAAACAACATGGAAGCCCAGAGGCGAGAGGGTCAATTACGCTCCAATGAATTGGGGAAGTATAATATAACATTCAATGGGAGAAGCAATGATTGTGAGAGTCATAGAGTCCAACAGCACGGAGAAAGGCCCTTCAGCCCAAACTGGTCCATTCCGAACAAAATGTTGATTCACATTAACCCCATTTCCCTGCCCTTGCCCCATATCCTTCTTATTCTTTCCCAAACGTGTATTTGTCCAAATGCATTTCAAATTTTGTGAATGTACCTCCCTCAACCATTTCTGCTGGCAGCTCATTCCATGTGTATACCACCCTGTGTGTAAAAGAAATTGCCCCTCAGGTACCCTTTTACTCTTTCCCCTCGGATCTTAAATTGATGCCCTCTAGTCCATGGGTTGCTCAATCCTGTGGAAAAAAACTGAGTGCATTCACTCTATCCATGCTTCCCATGATCTTATACACATCTATCAGATCCCTCTCAGTCTCATACACTCTAAAGTAAAAACTCCTAGCTTGCCCAACCTCTCACTATATCTCAGACCATTGAGTCCGGGCATCATCATTGCAAATTTCTTCTGCACTATTTCGAGTTTAATAACATCCTTCCTATAGCAAAGTGAACAACACTGAACATAACACTACCAGTATTGCCTCACCAGCATCCTGTATAACTGCAACATAACTCCCTAATTTCGATACTCATTACTCTGACTGATGAAGGCCAGTGTGCCAAATGCCTTTTTCACGGCCCTATCTACCTGTGACTCCACTTTCAGAGAACCTTGAACCTGAATTCCAAGGTCCCTTTGTCTCAATACACTCCTTAAGACCCTGTCATTCACCATGAAACTCCTCCCTTGATTTGACTTTCTAAAATGCAAGAACGGACACTTATCTGTAAATATATATACAATGTACATGCATATAACAAACCGTAGTCGTCCCAGAACCGACTCCTGAGGCATTCCACTCATCACAAGACTTCAGTCCGACAAGCATGCTTCCACTATTACTCTATGTATCCTACCATCAAGCAAACTTTGGATCTGATTTACCAGCTCCCCCTCAATTCCATATGATCTAAACTTCCCGAGCAGCCTACCATGTGGAACCTTACTGAAGGTCTTACTGAAATCCATATACACTACGTATACCACCATGCCCTTGTCAAAGTTACTGGTCATTTCACCAAAGCACTCTCATAATTTTTTAAGCCATGATCCCCCATGCACAAAGACGTGCTGACTGTTCATAATCACATGCTGCCTTTCCAAATGCATGTATGTCGTCTCTCTCAGAATCTTCTCAAGAAACCTACCTACTAGAGATGTCAGGTTTACTGGTCTATAGGTCCCAGGTTTTTCTTTGTAGCTCTTCTTGAATAAAGGCGCAGCATTCGCTAACCTCCAGTTCTCCAGGACCTCACCCGTTGGCTACCGATGACACAAAAGTACTAACCACGGCCCCCGCTATTACGTCTCTGTCCTCCTGCAGTGTTCCTGAATATATCTGGTTAGTACCAGGAGATTTATAGAAATACTGCATAGTCTGAAAGATATGTCTACTTATTTCCGGTGAAAACACCAAATAGTGAGTAAGTGACTTAATGATGACTAACATAACAAATTAAAGAATATATTAATTACAGGAAGTGGCTTCAGAAGAATTCCAGACATTGTGGAATCCTAAGAATTCTCAGAAAATTGCAATCCAGAAAAGGAGGGCCATGAAACTGATCAGGAAATCAAAAAGCGAACATGCATGCAAACAAACAGGAACACAAAGACTGCAAAAATCTATAATCTATGTTTCAAAAGAGAAAAAAAACATAATCAAATGTGGAAATTTGTAATCGGGAGAGACGAGTTTATTGTGGATAACAGGGAAATGGCAAAGCAAATGATCAGTTACTTAACATCTGTCTTAATGGAGTCAGATCCAGAAAATCACCCAGAAATACGAAGTGAATGTATAGGACCTGTGGAAGTAAAGACATGAAGTCAATTCATATCAGTAACAAGGCAATATTGAACATGCAGCTGGATTGAGCATTGCTGAGCTTGACAAACCAGATGTACTTCATACCAAAATCTTCAGAAATAAATCACAAATAGAAGCATTGATTGCATTGTCGATGACTGTGCTCTATTTTCCTGTGCATTCTGCAGGGTCTGGAAGCTGGTGTAGATAAATGCACATTACTAAACGTGATCCACGCACAATAGATGAATGGTAGGGATCCAAGCATCTACAACGAGAAGAAGAGATAGTGTGGAGAACTGCTGACAAATTAACTTGACATTTGTCGGGAAACTGTTGGAATCTATTATATAAAGATGTGATATTGGTTATAGAGACATTAACAGCAAAATTTGAGAGACTCAGTATGCATTTCTGAAAGGGAAATCATACTTGAAAAACTTTTGGAATTGTTTGAAGTTGATTCTTACAGCATAGATAATGGGGATCCTGTAGAATTGGTATAGATTTTAGATTATCAGAAGGCTTTCTATAAGAACCCACGCAGTGATTTCGAAAATGCAATGGTGTGAATGGTATTTGGAGGAATATATGTCAGTGGAAACTTAAAGTTTGGTTTGCCTTCCTTTAAGGGAGTCAGAATATAGATGTAAAGACACGTTGAAGCAGTTTCACAGAATGTTGGTGAGTACTGTACCTGGAGTATTGTGCACAGTTTTAGTGACCGAATCTGAGAAAGAATATACTGACCACAGAGGAAGTGCAATGGACATTATCCAGACAAATCCCTCAGGTGGCAAGGTTGCGAGATGAGGAAACTCGGCCTATGTTCTCTAGAGTTTCAACGAATCAGCGGTGGTCACTATGAACTTAATAAAACTCACAAAACATACGGCAAGTTGGAAATTAACAGGAAATTTATCAGGCTGTCTAATTCACAGTCAAGGCAAATAATGGCAGGATAAGGGACAAACCATTTAAGACTGCAATAAGGAGGAAATTCTGTGCGTGGAGGGGATTGACTAACACAGGGGCAATGCAGGGCAAGATTATGGAGAATCCCCAGATAAGCTACAAGTGTGTCAAGCGAAAAAGAATAACCAGTGAACACGTCGGACTCATTAGTGACTTGCCAAGTTGCATCTAAATCAACTTTAGTAGCAGGAGAAAGAGGGGAGTGGTAGAAGGCTGTTTGTGTGACTGGAGGCTAGTGTCCAATGGTGTACCACGGGCATCAGTGCTGGGTCACTTATTATTTGCGATTCGGAGGTGCGAATGTTGGGCTGGGGTGGACAAATCTAAACATATCATAACACCAGACTATAGTCTAACAGGTTTATTCGGCAGCACAAGTTTTCGAAACGCAGCTTCTTCATCAAAATGTGCAACTACGTGATATAACTGATGTTGACAGATTTTTAACCTTATTATTTGTGGTATTCATAAATGATGCAGCTGTGAATATGGACGAGGGGTGGGGTGTGTAATAAATAAGTTTGGATTTGATACAAAGATTGGCCGGATTGTTGGCAATAGGAGGAAGGCCTTATGTTATGGGTAGATACTGATGGAATGGTCAGATGGGTGGATCAATGGCAGATGGAATGTAACCCTGATAAATATGAGGTGATGCAACTTTGGAAGAAGGAACCAGTCAGGGGAGTACTCAATGAATGGCAGCACACTAGGGAGCTCAGAGGGTGCTTCTCCAGACATCACTGAATGTGACTGCACAGGTGAATACACAATCTGGGAAAGGCTAGGGAATGTAAACATAGCCTTTATTCATCGAGGCACAGATTATAAGAACTGTGCGGAACTGTGGTGAGAGCAAGATGGAATACTGTGTGTAGGTCTGGGAACAACATTACAGGAATTATGTGATTGTAGTGGAGGGGGTGCAGAGCAGATTAACCAGGATGTTCCCTGGGATGGAGCATATCAGCTATGGAGAGAGGCTGGATAATCTCAGGTTGTTTAGTTTGGAGGAGAGAAGGCTGAGAGCTCTGTGATTCAGAGGGATAGGATTACAACGTACATGGACAGGGTGGATAGACAGCAGCTGTTGCTGTGACTCAAAGGGCCACACTTTTAAAACGAAGGATTTGCGGTTTACTGAAGATTTAAGAATTGTTTTTCAACCAGAGGGTGTTGGGGTCTGGAATGCACTTCTTGAGAGTGGAGTTGTTATGGTAACCTCAAACCATTAGAAACCACACGGCTGTGCACTTCAAATGCTTTAAGATTCACAGCTACGGTCTTGTGTCGGAAAGTGGGCCTAATGTAGACCGTGCTGTATTTCTGGTAGTACATAGTCTGTGCTTCTGTGATTGTATGGCTGTGGAAGGTCAATCATTGAGTAGCTTAAGATAGGAATTGATGGGTTTGTGTAGAATACCTTAGCAAAGTTGTTAAGAGAGAACTTGCAATATTTTCTGGAAATATGTCAACGGCAAAATTAAGAGAAAAAAGTTGCAGATTTCTTAGTCTGATACCAGATAATTGAGGACCGGGAAATAGCAGAACTATGGAGCAAATACTTTAGTTATGCCTTCACAGAAGAAAACAAAATAAAAAAGAGAACTTCCGGGCAATACTAGGAAATGTCAGTCTTGTGAGAAAAATGGAATAGAATGAAAATAGCAACTAAACAGTTTAGAGAAAGTATTGGACTGAAATTAATGGGCATAGACAAAGTCAACAGAAATTTATGACATGGGAATCATATTTGAGAAAGTGGCTTTAAGGAAATTTATGTAGGAGGTATCAATGCCATGTGAGTGGAATCTCAGAAAGATTTTTAATAAAGCCCCAAGCCTATTGTGCAAATTCGAATCCTATGGGTCTCGGGCTAATATATGGTAATAGATTTAGAATGGGAGAGCAGGCAGGAAACAGTGAGTAGGAATAAAACAATGTTTTATTTTTAAATGGAAGGCTTGGAGGATATTGTAAGGATCGTGTCTTGGGCTCCAGCTGTTCCCAATACACATCATATCTTTGGGTGAGGGGCGCAAATGCAATATTCTCAAGTCTGCTGACAGCACTAAACGATGTCAGCTTGTGAGTGGATGAGGAGGATGTAAAAAAAGTTCCAAGGTTTTTGAGACAAGTGGAGTGTGACTGGGCAAATACGTGGCAGGTGGAGAGTAATGGGGGACATGAGATGTTGTGTACTTTGATGGGAACAATAGAATGGTAGCCTTCCATTTGACAAATGAGTGTTTGAAAAATGTTGCACTATAAATGAAATTAAGCTGCATTTTTGTTTATTTCTGCGAAGCCCACAGAGTACATATAGGGCAGTGAGTTCTGAAGCCAGATGTCAACGGCGCGGTGGCACGGTGGCACAGTGGTTCGCACTGCTGCCTCACAGCGCCAGAGACCCGGGTTCAATACCGCCTGAGGCGACTGACTGTGTGGAGTTTGCACGTTCTCCCCGTGTCTGCGTGGGTTTCCGCTGGGTGCTCCGGTTTCCTCCCAAAGTCCAAAAGATGTGCAGGTCAGATGAATTGGCCGTACTAAATTGCCTGTGGTGTTAGGTAAGGGGTAAATGTCGGGGTATGGGTGGGTAACGCTTCAGCGGGTCGGTGTGGACTTGTTTGGCCGAAGGACCTGTTTCCACACTGTAATGTAATGTAATGTAATGTAATCTAATCTAATCTAATCCTGGGAATGGTATTGCCACGCTGACAATTGTATATAGGCCCAGCACGTGGGGAACTATAACTTTGAAAGGAATCTAGATATCCCTGTACACCAGTCACTGAAAGCAATATTGCAGGAGTAGAAAGAAGGAAGGAAGATAAATGCTGTATTCACCTTCATTTCAGGGGGATTTGAGTACAGGAGTAAATGTATCTTACTGCAGCTGTACAGGGCCTTTGTGAGACCCCATCTCGAACATTGTGCAGTTTTGGTCTCTTTTCCTAACAGACGACAAACCTGACATTAAGGGAGAGCAGCAAAGGATGACCAGACTGATCTCTGGGATGACAGACTTGTTGTGGGAGCAGAGTTTGGGGCAACTGGACCTGTATTCCATGGGCTTTAGGAAAATAAATGAAAATCCCAGTGAAATATATAACACTCTGACAGGGTGAGACAGATTAGAAGCAGATCAGTAAATCGCCTGGTTGGAACGTCTAAAATCAGGGGCCACAATATTAGGTACAGACAGGCCACTTTGCATTGAGATGAGAATAAATACCTGCAGTCGGAGACTGGCGAACCAGGGGTACTCTCTCCCAGATCAGGCTGTGGAAGTCAAGGGGCTGAATATAAATAAGGATTTCTGGAAACTAAAGGGATAGGGAGAGAGCAGGAGTATGGTGTGAAGATAGAAGATCAGCTATTATTCCACGTTGTTCTCCAATAACGCAGTAACTGTGTTCCTGTGCAACACTGTGTTGTACAAAATCGTGCAACATTAATAATGGGGTCTATGGAAAAATGAGGGTAAGTGGCGAACCCCCAAAAATATCAGTAAAAACCAAAAATTAAATATGATCTAACACACAATGGGACATTCTAAATAAATCTTCAAATTAGATGTTGTAATGGAACAGTGCTGTAAATGTAACACTTTCACACTACAGTCCCTCACTGGAGCACTGTACCTTTCACCACAATCTTCACCAGAAAGCGCGTGGGGGCTAAATGACCATGTGATGCCGATGCCGAATTCCAGTTCTCTCCAAGATTCTCCCCACAGTTTGAAATAAAGTTATTTCTAAATATAGACTACAATTCCCAGTTTCAGGCTCAGTTTCAAGGCCTGCAGAGCCGATTGCATTCCTGTTTTTGCTGAACACATTGATTGTACCTTTTGTAGACAGAGGGTTTCTGAGGCAGGATTTGCTGTTCAGCTGGTGCCAGCCAAGGAATCGCGTCACAGTAAACGCCAGTTCACTTTATAGAAAAAGGTTCATGAATTGCATTGCAGCCAAATTGTATTTAATCAATACGCGTTATTGGTGAACTGCCTGTATATAGAATGAAGGCGCAAAACTGATGGGCTGAATGGACTACAGCAGTTCTCATTTTATGTTTCACAATGTTTTAACATATTAAGGGATATGTATATTGTATGGGGAAAACTGCGTTGAGGAGATGTTCGGCCATTAACTAGAATAGGGAAAGCTCAATGAGTTGTATGACGTATTCCTTTCCCGATGCTTCTGTGCAGTGTGTGGGAAAGCTCTGTAAATGTTGTCACAAGCTCTCAGCTGTTAGGAAGGAGGTCTCTGCAGGGTCGATAGGATTGTGTTTCCCATTCCCTTTTCTGATAACGAGGCTGGTGCCGGCTGTTCTCTCCGGGTTTATCCTTTAAGACCTCGGAGCAGTTTGATACAATTGAGTGCCTTGCTTGGCCGTTTCAGGGACCATTGAAGAGTGTATCACATCTCTGTGTGTCTGGAGTCACTTTTAGACCAGACCAGGAAAGCACGGGAGATTCACTTCCTGAAAGTACACTGGGGAAGGAGATCGACGTCTATAATCGACATTGAACACAAGATTACTATTACTTGACACCAGATAATAGATCTCAATATTTTATTAATTATTTTTAACTTACACCAGTTGCCAGAGAATTATCCTGGTCTGGATTAGCAATCCAATGACAATTCCACAACAGCGTGGCGCTGTTGAGGCCCTATCGGAAACCGCACTGAGCCGATTATTTCTGTGCTGTTTGACAGCTCTATCAAAAATAACTCCAACCAATTTGACCATCGTGATGGGACTGAGGACGTGCCAATTGGTCTGATTGTAATTATTCCCTTCTTAGGGGATGGGACATAGTTGAGTAATTTCCAACATTAGGAGAAAGTGAGAACTGCAGTTGCTAATTACCCACATTGCCAGGGAGTTGTCAGAGTTGGAGCTGGACTGAAATAGCTTCCTCAGGTACACGGCTTGTTTTGTAGCAAAAGTCCTCCGTCCTATTGCAGGAATAGTGTCAGGGCCAAATGCCTTTGTCGTATCTACAGTGTCCAGCTGTTGCTTCATGTCACATGCAGTGAATTGAATTGGTTGAAGACGGGCATCTGTGATTCTGAGGGTATCATATTGAGGGTGAGGTGGGTAATCGACTCAACACTTCTGGCTGAGGATGGTGCAGATACTGCATCTTTTACATGGATGCACAGGGATATTCCATTAATTAGGATGGGGATATTTGTGGAGTCCTCTCCTCCAGTAAGTTCTTTAATGGTCCATCGACTTTTATGCATGGATTTGACAGGACGACAGAACTTATATCTGATTTGTTAGTCTTGGGATCATCTCTCTCTCTGTATCAGATGTTAGTCCTGTTGTTTGTAGTGTAACCAGTCAAGTGCGGTAGCTTTATGGGTTGTCACAGGTGTAGGTGCACGTGATTCCGACCCGACCATGTTCACCCACACTCGTCACTGACCCATGGATCGGCTTGATGGAAATGTTAGACGGATGGACTATCCTGGGGGAAAAGTGACAGATTGTCATTGAAATATACAGCATCAGATGATAACCCAGTTTCAGCTGCAATATCTACAATTCAATTCTACTGACTGCCCCCCAGTTCACACCGAGACCCATTCACCCATCAGCCCTATATTCAGTGACCTACTCTGGTTTCAGATGTGGAAATACTTCCACTTTCATATTCTCACTCTGCTGGAAGTCTTTCCTTGGTATCACGCCTCCAATTTGTTACATAAACAATATCCATTTAAGGTACTAATCTGAATCTTTACCTTTCAGCAATGCCATCGTCTGTATTTGAAATGAATGTGTTTCCTTCTGTTTTTCTCCCTGACCATGATTCAGAGCTCTGCAGTATCAGTGGTGCCAGCTTTATGCAGTTTCAGAGTCAAGGAACTTGTCACCATGCGTTACTGTTCAGTTCCCAGTGTACGACGCTCCATGTTGGACAGGATGTTTGGTCATCTTTGACAATATGTCATTGGGAATTGTTCAAAAACAGAAAGTGCTGAAGAAATTGCGAAAGATGTTGTAGAATTTTCTGGAGTGAATGCAGAGTTAAACTTTCAGGTCCAGTCAACCTTCTATAAATGTTTTTTTATTAATTTCCAGTATCCATAATTATTGGTTTAATTGAAAAATCGTTCTGTGCCTATTCATTACGGGAGAAACTCAGCAGGTCTGTCAACATCTGCAGGGAAAGAGAAACAGAGTTAACGTTTGCAGTCCAGTGTGACAATTCTTCAAAACTGAATACAATTGCAAAATGGTCTTTTAGTCCCTTGCCAGAGGTGGAGGATGGGTGACAGAGAAAAGAGGGTGTGGCAAAAGAAAAACGCGCTTTTAGCAGTAGTGAAAGAACATATTCTGTAAAATTCGTCGAATTTGAGGTGTGAATGGGGGAAAGGGGTTCTCTCTATTGAATGCAAGATAAAGAAGACACAAACACACAAAGTCATACGGAGGCCAGGAGGCAGAATGTTGATTATGTGGTATTATATAAATTTGGCCACAGATACGTTTTCACTGTCGTGATCATTACCCCCTTTAGATAAAGGAATTCAGGTGTTTGACTTCTTATTGGCACTAGTAAGCGTTTCATGCTGCCTTAGTATTGTAATATGGAGAAAAACAAATCACAGTATGACGTTTGGGCTGAGTATTGGTTACGTGTCATTTTTAATATTGCTTCAATTTTGCAGTGCTTATCTTTAAACGCTTGTTCTTGAAGTTAGCATCAGATGGAGTGTAGGATATTGAGGAGTGACATAGAAACTTATATAATCATGAGAGATATGGATAGGGTGAATAGCCAAGGTCTTTTCCACAGGATAGGGGAATTCAAACATCGAGGGAATAGGTTTAAGGTGAAAGAGGGTAGATTTAAAAGGGACTAAAGGGCAGCGTTTTTGCGCAGAGGGTGGTGGGGGAATGGAATGAGCTTCCAGAGGAAGAGTGAGAGATGCAGGGACAGCTACAACATTTAAAACCCATTTGGGCAAACATATAGACATTTCGAAAAGCTTCACGCAGAGTCAGTGTGGTTTTGTGAAAGGGAAATGATATTTTGCCCTGTAAAATCTTGCAAGGTTTTTCTGGAGATGCCAGTTAATGTAACAAGCGGACTTGATAAAGGGGATCTGGTAGACACCAGACTTTCCAGAGATTTTCCACAAGGTATTACAAAACAAAAGTTCTTACACAAAACAGAAGCTCCAGGACATCGGATACTTTATGAACATGGGATGATGATTGGTTAACACAGAAATCAGAGAGTCAGGATTAATGGATCTTTATGGTAAAGGTGTATCTGCTGGAGTACCACAAACATCAGTCTTCTAGCATCAGTTATTTGCAATCTATACTGACAGCCTGAAGGAGGGAGCTGAGTGCAATATACATCCGAGTTTGAGTATAACACTGAGAATCAAAAGGCAGGCTGTTATTTAATGGGGAGGACTTCCAGAAAAGGAACCGTAAAGGCATTGGAGTCTTCCTGTGTATGAAACATAAAGTCAGCATGCTGATGCAGCAGGTTGGTACGTTAGGCAGTTTCCTGGGATGAAAGGGTTGAGTTATTTAGAATCTCTAAAATGGTTAAGTGATAATTCATTTGGGTTTAAATGAATGAGGAGTGATCCTGCTGAAACCTACAAGACACAGAAGGGATTGGAGAAGGTAGATGTTGAGAAGTTTTTTCCATTCTTGAGCAAGCTGTCAAACTCGATTATATAGATACCGAATAAGGAACACCGATTTCAATCTGAGATGCAGAGTCATGGCTTCTCTCCGAAGGTAGTAAATGTCTGGAACTCCCTAACCCAGAGAGGTGTGGAGGGATACAAGGAGTCGGCAAGATAGTGGAGTTGAGGCCTGGGGTAGATCAGCCAAGTTCTATCAATTGACAGAGTTAGCTTGAGGGACCGATTGACCTACTCCTGTTCCTATTTATTAATTTCACATGTCATGCTTTTGGAAAGTAACGGGTTATTTTGCTGGAAATCGTGTTGTACAATGTTGCATTCAGGGAGAGCAGGGGATTTGTTTTGTTAACCCCGGGTGGGGTATGTGGCTGTATTCCCAGCGTATCTGGGTCTGCAACATGACCCACATCTGGAGCAGAAGTTACAGCGAGAAGAAGCCTGGAAACAGAGACTGGGGGTTGGCGTGGTGGTCACTTCCTGTTCCAGCCTGGATTTTCCAAGTACATTTCCAAAACCACACCTAACCATCGGAGTGGCCTCGATCTGCCCCTGTTCCGCAGGTCCGAGGGCTGAATGGAACATCAGAACATAGGGCTGAGGGACACAAGTGGGCCATTCGGCCCTTTCACACTACTCCACCGGTATTTAAGGTCATGGCTCATCTCATTGTGATCCCAGCTGCACGTTTGTTTCCATGCACCATTATCCCTGATTCACCTGTCCATGGAAAATCAGATAAAGCCAGCTCCGATATAATATAAAGATCCAGCCATCCCAAACTTCTGGGAAAGAAAATTCCCAGTTGACTGAAATCCCATTTTGTGCAGTTCTCCTAATTCCTGCTCTGACGGAGGTTGGAGTGTATCACTGTTTCCTTTTCACGTCCCATTCCTCCACTGCTAACACCAAATTTTAAATATAACCAGGTTGGTGATAAGGCCGATGATAAAGGTCTCAGACTGAGTCAGGTTCCGTGACAGGAACAAGTCAGGCAGATTTCTTTAGTCAGCCAAAAGTAACTAACAGAACTAACAGATGCGCATGGTGGATCTGTGGTTAGCACTGCTTCCTCCCATCACCAAGTAGCTGCGTTCAATTCCAACCTCAGGCAAACCTCTATGTGGATTTTGAACATTCTACCCATCTCTGTGTGGGTTTCCTCCCAGTGTTCCAGTTTCCATCCACAGTCCAAAGATATGCAGCTGAGAGCGGATTGGTCAGGCTAAATTGCCCATCGTGCCCAGAGATGTGTAGGTCGGATAGTTTAGTCATGGGAAATGCAGGGTTACATGGATAGAGTAGGGGGCAGGTACAGGAGGGAATACTGTTCCGAGGGTCAGTGTGGACTTGATGGACGGAATGTCCTGCTTCCACACCATAGAGATTCTATAAAAACAACAAGAAGTTTGGATTATACAAACACCCAGTGGGTATCTATCTGATCCACTCTCCTCCAGGTTTTGTATGTTTCAATAAGATCACCTCTCATTTCAAGAGTAACCTGTTAAAGCCTTCATAATATAAGACCATCATTCCTGGAATACATTAAGTGAAACATCTCTGAACTGCTTCCAATTTAATTATATCCTTTCTCAGGTAAGGAGACAAAAATAATCTCTCGCTCAGGTGAAGTTAATTTTTGTTTTCTCAGTGGTGAGAGTATTTGGAACTCTCTTCCCCGCAGATCATTGGAGGCAGAGATTTTGAATATGTTTGAGGCATGGACAGAAGGTTCATAAATAATAACGGAGTCAAGGAATATTGGGAAATGGCAGGAATGTGCAGTGTTGGGGAAATGCCGCCAGTGGTACAAAATCACACTGCTCCAGCACATCCAGGAATATAGTGCAAAATGAAATGATAATATCAATAAAATGTTGAGGGGAAATCCAAGATGGTGGCGTTCTGGAAGGCCTGCTTTGTTGGGCTCTGCATCACAGCACGGGCAAAGTGGTTCCCTCTCCCACTCCATCCCAGTCATTTATTTAAAATGCTTAGTTTTGGAAAATTTTGAGAGTTGGCAGTTGCAGTAGTCTTAGTTTGTGTAGTTTTTAAGCTCTATGAGACTTTGTTTATTAATGTTCAGTAATTCGAGTTCTTCCTCTCTCGAGTTCAAATGTTGCTACAGTGTGTTCTGGGTAATGATGTGCTTAAATGGTGTACACGAAGCATTAAGGGGAGTCATTGGCCAGAAAAGAGGAAAAATGTACTTTCTAGTCGTAAAAAGAGAGGGGAGATGTTGTCCTATTGCAGGAGATGCACCTTGATGACAAGGGACGTTTGACATTACAGCAGGTCGGGTTTGATCGGGTTTATTTCTCCTCTTTTAATACTACGAGTAGGGGAGAAGCCATAATGGATAAAAAGAATCTTCCATTTAACTAATTAGTTCGTATTTGACTCTCACGGGAGGCTCATGATCCCCAAAGCCTTGAACTATGGCAAATAATACAGTATTTTGAATGTTTATTGACCCCCCTCCCCCCGGCGCACCCTCTTAAAATCCTGGTAGATGCATTTTCCAAACTCAGATATCTTGCACCGTGGCACATAATTGTAGAAGATTTCCACTGTCTTATGGACCCCACCGTGGACAGAATGTCCAAAGGTGCTCCAATACCCTCGTTATAATGTAAGCAATTAGTGGATTTGTGTGCAGAACTAGAGCTGGTGGATGTCTGGAGGCAGATCCACATCACAAGTAGAGATTTTATTTTCTTCTTTAACCCGCAGAAATGCCACACGAGGGTTGATATCTTCCCCATCCCTGCAACAATCTTAGATTTGGTGGCATCCTATACAATTGGGAATATTACCGTTACTGACCATGCAGCAGTATACTTATTGATTAAGAGCAATATAGCAAATGTACCCCTTTATTGTCAAGACTAGTTAGTTCATTGAGTATTTAGATTAGATTACTTAAAGTGCAGAAATAGGCCATTTGGACCCAACAAGTCCACACTGACCCGCAGAAGTGCAACCCACCCAGACCCATTTCCCGACATTTACACCTTCACCTAACACTACGGGCAATTTAGCATGGCCAATTCATCTTACCTGCACATTTTTGGACTGTGGGAGGAAACCGGAGCACCTGGAGGAAACCCACGCAGATACAGGGAGAATGCATAAACTCCACACAGTCAGTCAACTGAGGCGGGAATTCAACCCGGGTTTCTAGCACTATGAAGCAGCAGTGCTAAACATTGTGCCACTGTGCCACTGGGCCGCCCACTGCAATGATTGCAGATCTTTCTCAGCCATTAATTCAGATTCAACCAGTAACTCATCCACTCTGTGAGAAATTGCTAAGGCTTATGCCAAGGCAATAATTATTCCTTAGGATGCAGCAGAAGGGGGAGCAGGAACGCTGGTTTGAGGCACAGCTGAGGGCAGCCCATAGTGCATACTGTGATTGACCCTCAGTGGCTAACCTGCAGAGGATCACAATGCTTCGTTCTACAGTGAATTCCACGCTCACACAGACAGCCAAGAAGGAACTTACTTTTGCAAAACAAAGGCTGTCTGAACACGGTGATAAGCCAGGCAGGTATTTAGTCTATCTTGCCAGGAAAACGAGCGCCCCACTCAAGCCATTACCAAAATTACGGAAGGTACTGGGATCCTTACCTTCAATTTCAAAATATTAATGACTCCTTTCCGAGATTTTTCTCCGAATTATTTCAGACTGAACATTTTGAGGATAGATGGATTAAGATGGAGTCATTTTTCAAGAAACTGGGTTTTCCAGGAGTAACCCCTGAAGACGTGTTGTGCCTTAATGCACCATTGTCAGCGCAGGAGGGTGTGAAGCAGCTTCAGAATGGAAAGGCGCACGTTCCTGATGGATTTCCGAGTGAAATTTATAAATAATTTATAAACCTATTGTCAGGGCTGATGTTTAACATGTTCCGTCACTCATACAGTCACGAACCCCTCCCTCCATTCTTAAGAGAGGCTCACATCTCTCTGATGCTGAAGAAATGTAGACCCCGGAGGATTGTGCTTCTTACCCTCCAATCTCACTTTTAAATGTTGGTTTCAAAATACTATCTGAGACCCGTACAATCAGGCTGGAAACTTTGCTGCCTTCCGTTGCCAAAGAGGACCAAACGGGCTTTGTAAAGGGCCGCAGATCTTCCTACAATGTTAAGAGGTTACTCAATATGATCCAAGAGTGTCAACAACAATCTGTCCAGGGATTATTGATCTCTTTAGATGAGATAAAGTATTTGGGTTGAGTGGCCGAATCTCTTCTGTACATTAGAACGGTTTGGTCTACGCAAAGTTTATATCAAGTGGGTGAGGGTCTTTTACCGTGATCCTCTGGCTGCGGTTCTCACTAATGGTGCGCCAACCAGTAATATTAATATTTCTCCAGGCAGCCGACAAGGCTGATACCTTTCACCATTGTTGTTTACATTGGTGATTGAGCCACTGGCGGAGACCATCCGTCGGGATGCCAACCCATCTGCCCCAGAAGTGGGATAGAAGTCGCGTGAGATTACATTGTATGCAGATGAGGGTCTTATATTTTTTTCAAATCCCGCAATTTCGGTAGTTCATGTGATGCAATGCATTCATTCGCTTGTTGACTTTCCAGGCAATAAGATTAATTTTACAAAGTTGGAGGCCATGCCTATGGGAGATCTTAGGGAAATACCTGATACTGAGGGCAAATCCTGGTTTCCTTTTGAATGGTCACGGGGGTGGTTTCCCTATTTCAGTACATGCATTACATTTGTCTTTGATCATTTATTTAATGTGAACTATGTCCATTTGTTTGACAAAATTAAACAAGACCTTCAAAGATGGGAGGCATTTTCAATATCCTGGCTAGGTCCGATAGCTTTTATTAAAATGAATGTCCTTCCTCATTTTCTTCACCCCGTGCGAATGCTTTCTATGATGTTTCCCAGACAGATATTTCGGAAACATAATGGCTGATTTAGCTCTTTTATTTGGCACCATAAACGATTCTTTATCTAGCTAATAAAATTGCAACTGCCCCACAGATTGTGAGGAATAGATCTCACCGATTAAAAGCAATCAATTAAGCTTTTTTTAAATCGTATGTTAGTGCCTGGGCCGCTGAGGTCTCGGCATCAATATGGTTAGACATTGAGCCCTCTCAGACAAAGTGAGCCCTTATTAGGCTGATGCTCTTAGATAAAATGACAACAGTTATGGAATATTGTCATAAAATAATGATTATCAATACTGTTAAAACTTGAAGGACAATGCGTCAGATCGAGGCAATACAGCCAAAACCATGTTTCTTACCCTATAATTGGTATACCGGGGATAATGGATTCCAGGTTTAAACTGTGGGCAGCGTAGGGGATACGTTCTTTGGGTAATTTAGAATTAGTCGTAACCCTACAGTGTGGAAACAGGTCCTTTGGCCCAGCAAGTCCACTTCGATCCTCTGAAGAGTAACCCACCCACATCCATTCCCCTACCATCCTATATTTATCCTGACTGATGTCTGAACTTACAGACCCTGGAACACTATGAGCGATTTAGCAATGGCCAAGTCATCTAACATACACATGTTTGTGACTGTGGGAGGAAACCTACGCAGACACAGTTGAGAATATACTAACTCCACACAGCCAGTCACCCAAGGCTGGAACCAAACCTGTGACCCTGGTGCGGTGAGTCAGCAGTGCAAACCACCGAGCCACCACGTGTTACTTGAAGGAGAAACAATGATATCGTTTGATCAAATAACTCGTAAGTATGGACTACATGCTAGGGACTTCTTCTGTTTTTTTCCAGATTAGAGACTTGATTCAAAAACACAATTTTAACAGATACTTATAGATACAATACAGAGAAGCAAGTGATTATTGTAAAAAATACCCTCTCTGTCAGTTCCCTGTGTCATTTGTTGGAGAGTGTCCCCGCAGACAAGACTGTGCAGCTTCGTGACGTCTGTGCGAGAGAGTTGGGGGTTTAGATCTTTTCGGCTATCTAAACAAATATCCCTGTGAGGATATTTGTGAAAATGCTCGAAGGATTTTGATCTGTAATAGAACCCATTCCATGCAGTTGCAAAATCTTCACAGGTTCTATCTGACCCCAGATTTTCTCTCAAAATTCAAAGTGGGATTGTCTTCAGCATGTCCTAAATGCAGAATGACTACAGACACTCTTACTCATTGCACGTGGTCCTGCTGCAGGTTTCGTATATATTGGAGCACTGCGTTAGGTGTGGTAGAGTGAGTCCTGGGGACCGAATTGGAGATGGACCCGGTTTCTCTTTTCCTGGGCCTGCCCAGAGTATCTTACACAGATGCACATGGGAAAAAAAACCTTTACTTTCTGGGCTAGGGAAAATATTATGTTGTGTTGTATGTCTGAAAACTCCCTGGGTCTGTTGGGACTTTGTAAGCTCATCATGGAGAATATCCCTTTGGACTTTCACACCAACATGGTGCAACAAAAAAACAGAGATCAATGTAAGTCATAGTGTCATAGAGTCATAGAGATGTATAGCATGGAATCAGACACTTCAGTCCAACCCGTCCATGCCGGCCAGATATCCCAAACCAATCTAGTCCCACCTGCCAGCACCCGGCCCATATTCCTCCAAACTCTTCTTATTCATTCACCCATCCAAATGCCTCTTAAATGTTGCACTTGTATCAGCCTCCCTGACATCACCTGGCAGTTCATTCCATACACGTACCATTCTCTGTGTGAAATAGTTGCCCCGTAGTTCTCTATTATATCTTTCCCCTCTCACCCTAAACCTATACCTTCTCGTTCTGACTCCCCGACCGCAGGGAAAAGACTTTACCTACTTACCCTATCCATGCCCATCATAATTTAGTAAAACTATATAATGTCAGCACTCAGCCTCCGACGCTCCTGGGAAAACAGCCCCAGTCTGTTCAGCCTCTCTCTATAACTCAAATCCTTCAAAGCTGGCAACATCCGTGAAATCTTTTCTGAACCCTTTCAAGTTTCACAACATCTTTCCGATAGCAGGAGACCAGAATTGCACGCAACATTCCAACACTGGCCTAACTAGTGTCCTGTACAGCCGCAACATGATCTTACAACTCCTGTACTCTATACTCTGACCAATAAAGGAAACGCCTTCATCACTATCCTATCTACCTGCAACTCCCCTTTCAAGGAGCTATGAACCTGCACTCCAAGGTCTCTTTGTTCAGCAACACTCCCTGCTACCTTATCATGAAGTGTATAAGTCCTGCTAAGATTTTCTTTCGCAAAATGCAGCACCTCGCATTTATCTGAATTAAACTCCATCTGCCACTCCTCAGCCCATTGGCTATTTGGTCAATCTGAGGTGACCCTCTTCGCTCTCCACCACACCTCCAATTTTGGTGTCATTTGCAAACTTACTAATTGTACCTCTTATGCTTACATCCAAACCATTTATGTCAATGACAAAAAGTAGTGAATCCAGCACCGATCATTGTGGCACTGCACTTGTCACAGGCCTCCAGTCTGAAAAACAACCCTCCACCACCACCCTCTGTCTTCTACCTTTGAGCCAGTTCTGTATCCAAATGGCTAGTTCTCCATGTACATCATGAGATCGAACCATGCCATTCAGTCTCCCATGGGGAACCTCATCAAAACCCTTATTGAAGTCCATTTAGATCACATCTACTCCTCTGCCCTCATCCATCCTCTTTGTTACTTCCTCAAAAAACTAAATCAAGTTTGTGAGACATGATTTCTCACGCACAAAGCCATGTTGACTATCCCTAATCAGTCCTTGCCTTTCCAAATACATGCACATCCTGTCCCTCACGATTCCCTCCAACAACTTGCCCATCACCAACGTCAGGCCCACTGATCTATAGTTCCCTGGCTTGTACTTAACAACCTTCCTATACAATGGCACTGCGTTTGCCAACCTCCAGTCTTCCGGCACCTCACCTGTGACTATCCAGATTACAAATATCTCAGCAAGAGGCCCAGCAATCACTTCTCTAGCTTCCCAAAGAGTTCTAGGATACATCTGATCAGGTACTGGGGATTTATCCACCTTTACCCTTTTCAAGACATCCAGCACTTCCTCCTCTGTAATATAGACAGTTTGCAAGGTGTCACCATCTATTTCCCTACATTTTATATCTTCCATATCATTTTCCACAGTAAATACTGATGCACAATACTCCTTTCGTATTTCCCCCATAATTCCTGTGGTAGGAAAAATATTCTGTTGTTTTGGATGTCTGATAAACCTCCGGGTCTATTGGGTAGTTGTAAGGTCGTCATGGAGAATATCCCTTTGGACTTTCTCACCAGTATGGTGCACCGAAAAGCAGAGATTTATATAAGGTATGGCAACCCTTTTTGGATTACCGCGATACAGGCTTATCTGCCACTCTAAAAAGGGCTTTTATATAGTCATGACGATAGTGTCTAATGAGTCACATATTAGGAATTATGAACGTATGCATGTGTATCAGTTAATGCTCTCGAAGAACGAGAGCTATCACTTTGTTATGCTGAACCGTATTATTTATTTATTATTTATTGTTTATTTTTGTTTTTCTTCTGTCCGTTTAGAGACTAACTTATTTTGTATATACATGCACATGGCTGTAATTTTGTTCAGTTATTTGAGTTGTTTAGTTATTGGTTTAATATAATAATAAAAATATCTTTTTCAATAAAAAATTTTGCTAAAAAATAAAAATGCTAACATTGATAGATTAGAGTCCCAAATAACTCTTATTAGAGAGACCACTCGTGGTGGTTTACGTTGAAGGTCACCACACGGGTGATGGGGTGAGGTTGAGAGAGCATCCCCTTCATGGTAACCTCTGTCAGTGTGGGGAATTAAACCTGCGCTCGTGGCCTCTCTCTGCATCACAAACCAAACATCCAGTCAACTTAGTGGGAGACGGTGCAACTGCTACACACAGAATCAGCCGCAGAAAAAGGGCAAGAGAAATTTTAATTACAAGGAAAAACGTGTATTTGAGACAAAAATGTTCTCTGCTAGAAATTGTATTTTATCATGAGACAAGTGTTTGGAAGCTGTCTTTGGCTGAATACAATAAGGTGAGACAAGTGAAATAACCAGGATGACTAATTGTGGTTGGATACTGATAACCATAAAATAAGTGCATGATTTTGAATGGTCTGTGGAAAGCATGCTGATTGTTGCATGAATTTATAAATCAGATGAAATATTTTGTAAGGAGAATCCGTCCCCAGGGGAAATGCCTTCTGAACACATGCTAGAAGAAACCCGGGGTATGAAGTGTCTGAGAATCGTCTGCTCGGGAACAGGAACCTGGGGGTTGAATGACTGAAAGTTCCTGTAACATGGAGCTGAGAAAACCATCAGATCACCCCCAAATGTATTGAATGTTGGAACATATTTGAAGTACTGAATGACCTCATGATGGTTTTTAATTGTGTGTGATTTGAAAAACGTACATCTCTACTCCATCGTCTTTCGTGTTACACACTGGGGCATAGCCGTTTTCCTGAAACTGGGAATAAGTTGGAATAATACCTAGAATATTCCATAATTGGCATTCCCCAGAATATCCTATAACTATGTGGGGGGCATTAGAAAGGCAAGAGAGAAAGAGAGGGAAGGTGCTGCATGCAGTAGTGAGAGTGGTACTCCATGAGCCTTGTTCAGGGTCGGTGCTATAACAGATATACAGTGAGTGTGAGGGAGCAGAGAGAATACGGTGACCCTTATCCCTACAGAGTGGGGAAGGTTATTGATGCTTGTCCTGTATTGATGGACATCTCTTCAGACCGCAGATACTGCACTGAGCTGGGTGGTGAGAACAGACCATGCTCGGTGGGTCTGGTCGTGTGGCCCCCTCTGGGAAGAGCATGGTCCCCTTTTATACGAGCCCATCCACCAGGACCTCCGTCCTGCTGTCGACAAACCGTGGTGTAATTTCCACTGCGCTGCCATGCTTGGGGATTATGCGCAGGGCAGCTCCAAACTGAGAAAGCGCAACCATGTGCCCATTGGCCTTTTAAATATGGCACCAGTGTCACGGATCACAGAATATCCAGGGGCATCCGGGCGATTGTGAGTACCTCCACTCATGATGGGTGGCAGAATGGGGCTGGAATTGTATGGGAGGGACACTATGGAGTGGGGTGGGTAGTTAATGAGATGAGTTTGGTAAGATAGCACCAGAAAACAAGCTCGGCCTCGTGCAGCCAAACCCTCTGTCACAACTTAATGAAAATGTCACTGCGACAGTTTTTTGTTAGATTCAGCCCAGTGAGGTGAAGACTCTGCTGTCCTCATTTCCAGTTACAAAGCTGCAGAACAAATGCTCATCCAAAACTCTCCATCGCCTGAACTCACAGCAATATCCCTTTCACTCATCATTCTTCATAATACTGACCCGTGTTGCATGATACGAGCGAAATGTCTTCATTTCAGCATTCTGAAACCTGTAAATATATCCTTCCATGACATTTTATCTCAGTCTCTCCCACACTGCCTCCACCCCAAAACACACTCATTTACCGTCATATTGCACGAGACTACCAGTATGACTGGCCATTTGGCCCAGCTGGTCCATGGCAACCAAAATGTCCATCCAGACTCACCCCATTTCCTTGCCCTTGCTCTGTATCCCTCTAATCCTTTCCTATCTGTGTATTTGTCCAATTGCCTTTTCAATGTTATAATTGTACCCACCTCAATCACTTCCACTGACAGCTCAGTCCATCTTCGTACCACACTCTATGTGAAAAGGTTGTCACTCAGTTTCCTTTTTATATTTTTTATCCTTTCCAAACATTAATGGATGTCCTCTAGTCCTCGATTCACCAACCTTGGGAACAAATTTGAAGTATTCACCACAAACACGCCTCTCATTATTTTATAAGAACTAACTTCTATAAGAATTCCCTCAGTTTCCTACGCTGTAAAGAAATAAGTTCTAACCTGTCCAACCTCTGCCTATAACTTAGAGCCTTTAGCCCAGGATACATCTTTGGAAATTTGTTCTACATATTTTCTAGTTCAATAATATCCTTTCTAGAGCAAGGTGAACAAAACTGAACACAATACTCCAACTGCAGCCTTACCAACATCCTGGACAACTGCAACAAAACGTCCCAACTTCTATACTCAATGTGCTGATGTAGGCCAGTGTGCCAACAGCCTTCTTCACTGTCCTGTCTATCAGTGACTCAAATTTCAGACAACCGTGCACCTGATCCCCAACGTCCTTATGTTCCACTACACTCCTTAAGTCCCTCTCATTCATCATTAAACTCCTACCGGGATTTGACTTTCCAAAATGCAAAACTTCACACTTATCTATATTAAACTCCATTTGCTATTTCTCAGCCCACTTCCCCAGCTGATAAAGGTACTGCTGCAATTTCTGATAATATTCTTCATTGTAAATGATGTCTCCTAATTTAGTGTCATCTGCAAACTTACTAACGTTGCGTTGTGCACTCTGGTCCAAATCATTGGTATAGATAACAAACAGCAATGGGCCCAGGACAGACCACTGAGGCACTCCACTAGTCACAGGCCTCCAGTCCGACAAGCATAGCCCCTCCATAGCCAGTTGCTTCATAATGTCAAGACAATTGTGTCGCCAATTTGCCATTTTACATTGGAGTCCATTCGATCTAACCTTCTTGAGCGGCCTACCATGCGGGACCTTATCAAAGGTCTTACTGAAATCCATATAGACCATGTCCACCACCCTGCTCTCGTCAACCTTCCTGGTCACTTCCTCAAAAAACTCTATCAAAATTTGGAAGGCATGATCTACCACGCACAAAGCTATGCCGACTGCTCCAAGTCAAACTCTGTCTTTCCAAATGCATGCATATCTTATATCTCCGAAACTTCTCAAGTTGTTTCCGAAATAGATGTGAAGCTTACTGGTCCATATTTCCCAGGCTTTTCTTTGCAGCCATTCTGAATAAGGGCACAACATTTGCTACTGCCCAGTCTTCCGGGACCTTGGCCCCTGGACTGTCTTCTCTCGCCTCGTTCAGTGCTCTGAGGTATATCTGGTCAGGACCAAAAGATGTATCTGACTTTGTGCATTCTAATATGTCCAACAGCACCTCTACTGTGATATGGACTGTGCCAAGATATCACAACTAACCTCCCAAAGGTCACAGGTCTTCATGTCTTTCTTCATGATAAATACAGAGGGGAAATTGAGGACCTCATCAATCTCTTGAGGTTCTACACATGTATGCCCATTTTGGATTTTAAGGCGTCCTATCTCTCTCTAGTTGTTCTTTTTCTTGACTGTACTGAATTTGGATTCACCCTAATCTGCTCAGCCAAGGCTATCTCATACCCCACTTTAGCCCTGCTGATTTCCTTCTTCAGTAAACTCCTGTAACCCCTGTGTACCTCCGGAGATTCCCTTGGTCCCAGCTACCTGTACCTGAGCGACGACTCCTTTTTTTCTGCTCAGAGCCTCAATATCTTTTGTCATCCAGGGTTCTTTATTCCAGCATCACTTTCCCTTCATCCTCACAGGAACATATAGACCTTGAACTTTTGAAGCCCTCCCACTTGCCCGGGATCCTTTTACCTGGAAACACACTACTCCAATCAAGCCCTGCAATCCCCTGTCTAATTCCAACAAAATACGCCCTGCCCCAATTTAGAACTTGAATCTGTGGACCAATTTTGTCCCTACCATACCAATTTTAACATTAATACAGCTCTGTTCACTTTTTCCCAAAATGCTCCCCGACTTTACCTCCGTCACCTATCCTGCGCTATTTCCCAACAGTAGGTCGAGTTTGTCCCTGCCCGAGTAGGACCCTCTACATGCTGCTTGTGGAAGCTTTCCTGAACACACTTAACAAGTTACGTTCCATCTTAGTTCTGAACCCTCTGGAAGTCCCAGTCTATGTTAGGATAATTAAAATCACCTATAATGATAACCTCATTGCTCCTGCAAGTCTCGCCAGTCTCCCTGCATATTTGTTCTTCTAATTTCCATTGATTATTTGAAGGCTTATAGTTCAACCACTATAACATTAACATCCCCTCTTACTTGTTTGCATCATTTATAAAATCTCATTGGATATTATCTCGGTTATTTCATCTTTAAATACTAGAGTGATACGCGCCATAATCAGAAGTATTGGTATGTAAATTGTTTCCATTTACATCTCTTCCTCGCAGTGACTTTCACATTTTCAGCACTCCTTGTCAAGGCACAGTGAAGATGTGGAGCTGTAAATGGATGGGAGCTGCACATTCTGTCAGTTCCAACATTGGCTGCAAGTTTCCCCACACTGGGCTGCGATCTAAAACAGTGTTAATGAACAATGCAACAGCCTAGGTTTATAAATGAATGAACCAGTGTGGACTGCACAGCTCCCCACGCTGGACATTGAGCCCAGGATTATAGATCCAGCATTGGTGTGGGCTGCACAGAGTTTCACTCTGGACATAGCTGGATTGCATTCAGCTGTACACTAGCCGGATCTACACAGTGCTCCATCCTCATTTTGTAATGGATGGTATGGTTAAGTGAGTTGGATTGCGAATGTGAGAGAACTAGACATCTGGCAATGCCTTTATTTTGTGTTTTAATTCTTGTGAATGGACTCTTCAAATACTGACTCATCCGGTTAGACCCATCCCTCTGGATGAGTCGCGGTGACTGTTGTTACAGCACCTGTGTCTTCAACATGACCAAAAAATGGAGCAGAGGCTGCAGAGAGGACAGTCTCCGTAAAATGGAATGAGGGAATCACCATCAGATCAGACGTGGTCTTAGTGAATGGTGGGTCAGGATTGAATGGACCACTAATGCAATTTATTTATATATTTCTGTTTGTTCCAAGTAAACTCCCCTTCTCTCCCAGTGCCTCATACTCGTGGGGACTGAGTTGCCTCCTTCTGTTCCTGCGTAATAGGATCCTCGGGCCTCAGTAGCCTCCAGATTTCCCTGTGCGCCAGTTTTGAGCAGTTGAATGACTGGCTTCTGTTCCTGTGTCCCAGTCTCGAGCGGTTGAATGACTACCTCCTGTTCCTGTGTCCCAGTCTCGAACAATTTAGTGACTGTCTCCTGTCCCTGTGCCCCAGTTTCAAGCAGTTGAATGACTGCCTCCTGATCCCAAGTTTGTGAAAATACATGTCCTCCTCCTGCTCCTGAGTAACAAGCTCCAATAGCTCTGTGCTCACCTGCTGCTCCTGTGGAATGGAGGTGAGGGACTGAATGGCCTCTTCACATTCTTTACAGCTTTTCTTGACTAAAGGCCTTTGTCCTGTTTCTGTAAAACAACATCAAAATCTGAATGATGTATTGTTGTATTTGACTGTCAGGAATTGAGCAAACAAGCCGACTGGCAGAAATCAGATGCTGAATAGCCTTCTCCTGTTCCAGTGTTATACACTGAAGAGTCAATAGACTCTCAGAGATGTAAAGCACGGAAAACGATCGTTCGGTCTGGTCAACTATACCGCCAAATATCCTGAATTAATCTCGTCCCCCTTGCCAGCAGGCGGCCCATCTCCCTCTACACACTTCACATGCACATACCCATCCAAATGCCTTTTAAATGGTGTAACTGTACCTGCCTCCACCACCTCTTTTGGCTGTTAAATCCATACACACAGCAGTCTCTGTGTGAAAATGTTGTCCCTCACGTCCCTTTCTAAATCTTTCTCCCTCTCACCTTAAACCTTTGTCTTCTAGTTTTGGACTCGTCTATCCTGGGAAAAGACATTGACTGTTTACTTTATCTATGCCCCTCATGAATTTATAAATCCCTTTAAGGTCCCCCCTCAGCTTCAACACTTGAAAATAGTCCCAGCCTATTCAAACTCTCCCTGTAACTCTAACCCTCCAAAACCTGCAACATTCTTTTAAATATTTTCTGCACCCTGTCAATTTTGACAACGCCTTTCCGATAGAAGGGAGACCAGAATTAAAGGCAATATTACAAAAGTGGCCAAACCAATGTCCTGTACATATTTAACATGTCATGCAAATGCTTCGACTCAAAGCATGCACCAATAAAGGGAAGATCACCAAATGCCTTCATCACTGCGCTATCTCCCTGTGACAGCACTTTCAAGGAACGGAGAACCTGCACCACGAGTCTAGCTTTGCTGCCTCACAGGGCAGCGACCTGGGTTTAATTCTCTCCTTGAATGATTGGCTGTGTGGAGTTTGTACATTCTCCTCGTGTCTGCGTGAGTTTCCTCCGGGTGCTATATTTTACTCCGACAGTATAAGGATATGCAGGTAAAGGTAGATTGGCCATGCTAAATTGCGCACCGTACCCAGGGATGTGTAGGGGAGGTGGATTAGCCATGGAAAATGCAGGCTCAGAGGGTTTGTCCAATGGGATACTGTTTAGAGGGTCGGTGTGGCCTCGATGGGCCGAAAAGACTGTTTCTTAACTGTAGGGATTCGATCATTTCTATGGGGTTCCCCTTGATTAGCAGCTTTCGACAGCACCCTACCTATATGTCTTGCCTTGAATTGCCTTGGCAAAATGCAACACCTCATAGTTATCTAAAATAAACTCCATCTGCCACCCCTCGACTCACCTAATCAATGTCCCATTTTATTCTGAGATATCATTCTTCACTGTCCACTACACCACCAAATTTGGAATTATCTACAAACTTACTCACCATACTTCATAACTCAAGTGCAAATGATTGGTATAAGTGACAACAGGCAGTGGACCCACTATTGATCTTTGCGGCACGCCACTGGTCACAGGTCTCCAAGTTAATGAACAAATGTCCACTCTCACGGCCTGTCTCCAATATTCAAGAAAATTTTGGATCTAAATGGCGAGTTCTCCCTGGATCCCAGGCAGACTAACCTTTCTAACCAGTCTACCATGTAGAACATTTTGGTTTTCATACTGAATTCCACAAAGACAACATACACTGTCCTGCCTTCATCAATCATCTTCATTACTTCCCCAAAAAATTCCACCGAGTCAGTGAGACGTGACCGCCAATGTACAAAGCCCTCTTCAGTCCTTGAGTTTCCAAATGCATATACATCCTTTCCCTCAAAACCTCCTCCAACAATTTAGTCACCATTGACGTCATGCTCACCGATCTATAGTTACCTGGGTTTTCCTAACTTTCTTAAATAATGACGCTATGTTAGCAGCCCTCCAGGTCTTTTGACACATCACCTGTGGAATAAATGATACAGATATATCAGCAAAATGCTGAGCAACCTCTTTCCTAGCTTCCCACATACTTATGGGGTACAACTGATCAGGTCCCAATAATTTGCTCTGCTTTATATGTTTTAAAATGTCCTACATCTCCTTGTAATATAGGTACTTTTCTAGGTATCACGATAGGAAAATTAGTGGAGATCTCAGTGAAATATATAAAACTCTGACAGGGTGTGACAGATTGGAAGCAGGGATGATAATTCCCCTGGCTGGGACGTCTAAAACAAGGTCCCACAGTATTAGGTACAGGTAGGGCACTCTGCATTGAGTTGACACGAAATGTTTGCACTCAGCTGGCGAACCTGGAGAATGTGCTCGCACCTGGAAACCAAGAATATAAATAAGGATTTTGAGACACTAAAGGAATAAGGGAAGAACAGGAGTATTGTGTGGAAATAACGGGCTAGCCATCATTATATTGAATTGGGTAGCAACTCGATGGATCAAAGGGACTACTGCACTTCCTATTTCATAGCTTCTAAGGTTAATCACATTAACAGATATATTTATTGAGTGGGATAAGTGCATTGAGGAGATGTTTGAACATGAACTAGAATGGGGAAGGCGTAATGTATTGAATGACCTCCTCCTTTCCCGATGTTCATGTGCAATCTGTGGGAAAGCTCTGTAAATGTTGTCGCAAGTTCTCAGATGTTAGGAAGGAGGTCTCTGCAGGGTCAAGAAGACTACGTTTCCATTTCCCTTTTTCCAGTACCGAGGCTGGGGCCGGGTGTTCTTCCAGTTTTATCCTTTAAGAACTCGGAGCAGTTTGATACAATAAAGTGTCTTCCTTGGCCGTTTCCGAGACCATTGAAGAGTTGATCACATGTCTGTGTGTCTGGAGTCACTTTTAGGCCAGACCAGGAAAGTACCGGAGATTCACTTCCTGAAAGTGCATTGGGGAAGGAGATGATGTTTACAATCTACATTTATTCAAGGTCAATGTTACTGACACCAGATTTTTATATCTCGATATTTTATTAATTGTTTTTAACTTCCACCAGCTGCTAGAACATTAGCCTGGTCTGGATTAGCAATTGTTGTGGAGAAAATATAGAGAATCATCTGGCGACGCAGAGAGTTCTTCAAGAAGTAGGTCTTTTATTTTCAAACAAAAAACCGTGATACTGAGAAAGCAGATTCTCGAATGCCCCCGAACTTCAGGGTCCGCGGATTTTTATATCTTTGTTTTATCATGTTTCTGCTAGCTTATCAGCATGTCCAACTATATTAATCACAGTAGCTCACTCTAGCTACACAATAAACCAGTGATGTTAGTTCCTATTATCTCTTCAGTTGTATATTCTACTTAATATTATTCTAATGTCATGGTTAGATATTTATTGCTAATTCTGCTACAGTGATCTTCAATTCCAGACTAACCTGTCATAATAGATATTTTGTTATTCCATCCGTTACAATAGTCTCCTGTCTCAAGCTGACTCTACAAACTACTAATTAGATATTTAATGTCATGTCCCAAATATTTATTGTCCCAATATTGTCATAATAATACGTAACAGAGCAACTTGCTTTTTTACTTGTGTTATCTCATCTCGCCATAATGACCTTTCAGCCTTAACCTTACTCTGTCAATTGGTGAAAGAACATTCTACTATTCTTATTCCACCTTGCCTTCCACACACCATAGATTGCTAGTGGCCTTCATACTTTAACTCTTCCCATGCTGTCATGTTCTTTATATTCCATACAATCCAGTGACATTTCCACAACAGCACCATCTCCACATGGGGACCAATCGGAAACCACACTGAGCAGATCATTTCTGTGCTGCTTGACTTCTCTGTCAAAAAGAACTCCCATCAATTTGTCTATCGTGATGGGACTGAGGGAGTAGTAATTGGTCAGACTGTAATTATTCTCCTTTTAGGAGACTGGACATAGTTGAGTAATTTTCCACATTGCCAGGAGATGTCAGAGTTGGAGCTGGAATGAAACAGTTTCCCCAAGGACACGGCATGTTGTGCAGCGTAAGTCTTCAGTCCTATTGCAGGAATGGTGTCAGGGCACATTGCTTTTGTCGTATCTACTGTGTGCAGCTGTTCCTTCATGTCATGTGCAGCGAATCAAATTGTTTGAACACGGGCATCTGTAATTCTGTGGGCAGCATGGCGAGGGTGAGGTAGAACATCAACTCGACGGCACGGTGGCACAGTGGTTAGCACTGCTGCCTCACAGCGCCAGAGACCCGGGTTCAATTCCCGCCTCAGGCGACTAACTGTGTGGAGTTTGCACGTTCTCCCCGTGTCTGCGTGGGTTTCCTCCGGGTGCTACGGTTTCCTCCCACAGTCCAAAGATGTGCAGGGTCAGTTGAATTGGCCATACTAAATTGCCTGTAGTGTTAGGTAAGGGGTAAATGTAGGGGTATGGGTGGGTTTCGCTTCGGCGGGTCGGTGTGGACTTGTTGGGCCGAAGGGCCTGTTTCTACACTGTAATCTAATCTGTGGGCGGCACGGTGGCCCAGTGGTTAGCACTGCTGCCTCACAGCGTCAGAGACTCGGGTTCAATTCCCGCCTCAGGCGACTGACTGTGTGGAGTTTGCACGTTCTCCCGGTGTCTGCGTGGGTTTCCTCCGGGTGCTCCGGTT
Source organism: Chiloscyllium plagiosum (assembly GCF_037043375.1). Taxonomy (NCBI): domain Eukaryota; kingdom Metazoa; phylum Chordata; class Chondrichthyes; order Orectolobiformes; family Hemiscylliidae; genus Chiloscyllium; species Chiloscyllium plagiosum. Next base: position 114,716,602 of record NW_028270156.1, read on the forward strand.
TCCTCCCACAGTCACAAAGATGTGCAGGTCAGGTGAATTGGCCAGGCTAAATTGCCCGTTGTGTTAGGTAAGGGAAGGATGTAGGGGTAGGGGTAGGGGTATGGGTGGGTTGCGCTTCAGCGGGGCGGTGTGGACTTGTTGGGCCGAAGGGCCTGTTTCCACACTGTATGTAATCTAATCTAATCTAATCGACACTTCTGGCTGAGGATGGTGCAGATAGTGCATCCTGGTCTTTTATAGTGATGTGCAGGGCTGTTGAATTATTTAGGATGGGGATTTTTGTGAGGACCATCACCATTTATGACTGAATGTGGCAGAACTGCTGACCTTTGATCACATCTTTTGGTCGAGTGTGTTACCTTTAATTTATTAGCATCAGGTTTAGGTTCACGTGGTTCTGACCCTGACATGTTCACCCACACTCGTCACTGAACCATAGATCGTGTTGATGGTAATGGCAGAATGAGGAGCTTATCCCGGGCAAAATGTTACAGGCTGTGTTTGAATGCAGGTCTGTTTCTCCTGCTGCTGTGGTCTACAGCACTACATAAATACGCAGTTTTGAGCTGCAATGTCTGCAATGCAATTCTGCTGTCTGTCCCTTTGTTCAAATCGAGACCCACTCACCCATCAGCCCTGTACTCAGTGACCTACTCTGGTTTCTAATGTGGAAATACTTCAATTTTCATATTCTCATTCTGCTGACGGTCTCTCCCCGGGTCATGCTTCCAATCTGACACATTCTGCGAAACCAATTAACTGATTTTAATTCAATTGTTTAATTCATCTGAATCTTTTTTCCTTGAGTAATACGATCTTCTGTGTTTGAGGTGAATGTGTTTCCCTGTTTCTCTCCCTAACTATGATCTAAAGCTCTGTCGTGTCAGTCGTACCAGCCTTATGTAGTTTCAGAGTCAATGAATTCTCTGGATTCCCAATCATCTTCACCACATTGTATGTTTCCTCTTTTGGTTTGATGCTGTCCCTGACTTGCCTTACCACTCATGGCTGCGTTGTCCTCCCATGAGTATGTTTCATCTCCTTTGGGATAAATTTCTGATATCCTCCGAATTTTACACAGAAACTCCTGCTTTTGCTGCTCCATGATCTTCTCTGCTCGGCTCCCCTTCCAATTAACTCTGGCCAGCTCCTCCCGAATGTCTTGGAGTTACTTTGCTCAATTATAATCGCATTACATCTAGAAGAGAGCAATTGATATAAACTGAAAGAAAATGTTTTAAGAGAAGGCACGTGAAGAATAATTGGTAAATTTCTTAACTCGCTACAAGGAGAGAAAGAGAGAGAGAGAGGATATAGATGAGGAAATGTGAAAATGAGAAAACTAGATTATTGAAGGAAGTAGATGTACATCCCTCAATGGTTTGGAAAGTCCTGTGTACTGTGGTCCTTTGTACAGTGCATGTACAACAGAGTAATATGTTCAAATGCTGGGTCTGATGCCAGAAATTTTATCTCCAATAATATGACAGACACTAGCTTTGGAAAGAACCCAACAGGTCAATATATTTCATTCTTGGTAGAAAGGGGATTAACTGAAATAAGTTGGACACCAGAAGCAAGAATTTATAACACGCATCCTGATAAGAATGAGAGATAAGAGTAGAGAAATCAAGAAAGGGAGAGAACATTGAGAGAAGGGGTACATATCACTTTAGATGAGGATCAAATAATGTTTTAATGTTTTATAAATTATATACATCATATGCATCACTTTTCGTTAACTGTGTCTCCGTTGTTTATTTAGAATGTGTTGTGCACACATGAAAAATGGTACTTATCTGCACACACACATTTAGTAAACAGTGTATATAAAATCATTTTTTCCGTGATTGAAATGGTCCTGTTGTCGTGTTACCAGGACACATGAACACCAACTGACCACCAAAAGACATGACCCACTACCACTATGTTCCATGATACAGACAAAGAAGGGCATCACTTTGACTGGAACAACACACGCACATGCTAAGACACGCAAGGACGTTCTTAGAGGAATGGTATTCTAACCAGACGTCCATCAATAAACACATCAATTTAAATCCTATCTACCTTCTCTTGTAAAATAAAAACGGAAATGACATCACCCACCTTCAGAAACAAAGGCCTATAACTAGAGAGGCGGGACATACCACCAGCACTTCAGCGAAACTCTCACTGATGATGTCACCTAGTCATGGTGACGAAACTTCTGAAAACAAACCTTCAAGCTCAGCGAGCTAACTTGCATATATATATAAAGTGTAAGTTTTCGTTAACTAGTGGAATTTAGGAGTTCTCTGTCACCCACGTTTTAACAGATTATGATGTGAGGTGAGCTTTTCTGGGTATGTGGTTTTAATTAACCGAGGAGTTCAACATTGATGTCATAACATTTTGCGGCCTTGCTGTATGGGATTTGGACAGATTTGATCAGATGTGGTGTAGAAAAGGTCCCAGCAGATTCCAACACGTGGCAATTGGTGACCTAGATCTTCAAATATAACCGGTGGGAAAATTCATTTAATTTTGTTAACTGGTGGTTGGTTTAATTAAAAGTGAGAGAAATGGCTTTTAACATGCTAAAGAGGTTTCCAAATTTGCCAAGGAAGTTTAGAAAGACAGAAAGACTTTTTTTTTAGAATTAGCAAATCGGTTGGAATTCGGTTTAACCAGGGACAAAAGGAAATCTGAAATTGTAATGGAGATGGTCAAGCACTTTGGTGTGTCAGAGAAACAGGCAACTGCAGTCGAGTTAGAAAAAACTTAAATTGCAAATGTGGCAACTGGAGTTAGAAGATGAATAAAGGGACGGAAACTGCGAGAGAACAAAGAGAAAGGGAAAGAGAGGAAAAAGAGAGAGAGAATTTGAATTTCAGAAGTTGGGAATTAGACAAGGAAGTTAGATTAACAGGATAGAGATGAAGGGAGAACGTCGGGATGTATACAGCTATGTTAATACATTGCTATACTTCGGTTAGAAAAATGTCAAAATCTGTTTTTATTTCATTTGAAAAACAAAAATGACTCGGCTGATGGTATGTCCAGTGAACTTGTGGGTAATGCTAGTTCAGACTTAGCAGATGGGCACAACTAGTGAGCTATGTGCAGCGCTGTCAGATGAAGGGTCAAGAGATTAGGCTGATGTCAAACTGTCTATTTTGTGTGGTCATGCATTGGTACTAGAAGAATATAGACAGAGGTTCAGAAATATAGAGAAAAAACCAGGTCAGACTTTTGTTGTTATGAAAGAATTAACCACAGTCATTTTGATAGGTGGGTGTTGACCTTAAAACTGGTTAATACCTGTGAGGCTCGAAGGGAGATTATTCTGCTGGAGGAGTTTAAAGATTCACTTCCAGAGACGGTAAGAATTCACGTGAATGAATAGAAAGTTCAAGAAGTGAGAAGTACGGCAGAAATGGCAGGTAAAAATGCATTGGTTCATGAGATGAAGTGTAGCTTCTGGGAGAATTTTCATCCGGTGAGGGATAGAAATTGGGAGAAGGTGAGATCCTACAGTGCAAAGTGAACAGTAGAGCAAACTGGCAATAGTTTAGCACAAATGAAAAAAAGAAGCCCATGGGGGTTGAAAGGAGGTGAAAGGCCTTCAGTATTCTCACTATAAGAGAGTGGAACACCTAAAATTAGAGTGCTGAGGGTTAAGAAGGGCACTGGGAACAAAAAAGGTGTTTTTACTGCTGTAAGCTGGGGGACACAGTGCTGGGCATTGAAAGAAGACATTTTTTGAAAATATGTGGTAAAAGAGGCTAAGCCAGTGGCATTAGTGAAACTGGTAAAGGAGACCCCAAGTGGTGCCGAGGAGCTGCAGGAGAGTCCACAGCCGAGGCATGGGCTAGGTATGGAGTTACTACCTGATCTCTGTAAAGAATTTGCCTCTGTGGATAAACTTTACTCAGAAATGGCGGGGGGAGGGGGACGGGGAAGGGGAAGGACAATAAATTATAATTTTATGAGATACGACATCTGCTCAGTCTCTAATGGTTGAGAAGTGAGGCGCCCAAAAAGCACAACAGATCAGGCAGCATCTGAAGAACAGGACAATCGACATATCTGGCATAAACCCATCATCAGGAATGTGGCTTGGGGACAAGGGGGCTGAAAGATAAATAGGAGTGTTTAGGAGCTGGGCTGGCGGGAGTTTCACTAGGAAGTCTATAGGAAGATGTAAGAGGGAGTGATAGTAATATGTCGGAAGGGATGGTGCAGTGGGTAGGTGGGAAGGAAGATGGACAATTAAGACAGTTCAAGAGTTCGGTGCCAATTTGAACGGTTGGATCTGGAATGAGGTTGGGGAGGGGAGATTTGGAATTTGGTGAAGTTGATGTTGATGCTGTATAGTTTGAGGGGTCCAGCTATCCTACCACCTATCCACTTCACCCTCCTCTCCGATTTATCATCACCACACCCCACCTGCATCTACCTATCACATTCCATGTTACCTTACACCCAGCTCAACCCCCACCGTCCTATTTATTTCTCAGCCCCCTCCCTTGCCCCCCACTTTCCTGATGAAGGACTTGTGCCTGAAACGTCAACACGCCTGCCTCCCGGATACTGTCTGACCTGCAGTGCTTTTCCAGCCCCACAGTTTTCAACTCGGATCTCCAGCATTTGCAGTCCTCAATTTCTCTCAGCCCCTAATGGTAAGAGATGGAAGTATTTTCACTCTTTCTGACATGTTACTCAAGAGCGTGATAATTTGTCGAATGCGACAGCAATTAAGGTTGGGGGACAGAAACATCAGGTTGGAGTTCCAAATCAAGATTGGGGAAGTAAAAGTGAGAGTGAGTGACAGACTGTCAGTTCCAGGAATACACTTTATTCTTGGGGACGGTTTAGCTTGATCCAAGGTGGGAGAGACAGCCCTTGTGGTGGAGAAGTCAAATGAAAACTAGGGAACTGAGGAGTTAAAAGAAATATACCCAGGAATTTTTCCACTCTGTGTACGAACAAGATCCCACTGTCATAAGTTACAGCAGGAAGAAAAAAAAGAAAAAGACAAAGGAGTTGATGTTCAGTTAACTGACATGACACCCTGTTTGATGTAATGGTGCAGGAAAACACCTGAACGTGGAGAGAAACTGTCGGTTAGTTCAGAAGGGAAATGGGCCGAAGTGCACTAGATCGTGTTACCGGTAGCATACTGTGTTACGGGTAGCACACGAACTAACTGCAGGTGGTCACCTAGGTGTACAGAATCAGGCGAAGGTACAGAAGCATTTCTAGTGACCTGGAAAGCACAAGGACGTGGTTAATTTTTGTTTTACATGTCAGACATGCCAAAGGGTAGGTAAGTCACAGGCAGTAATGAAACCGCACCTTTGTTGCCAATTCCTGCATTCGAAGAACCTTTCCCGTAGGTTATGACTAATTGTTTCGCTCCCTTTTCTAAAATAAAAGTGGAAACCAATATTTGCTGACCATAATGTACGTGTCTCCCAGGTTTCCAGAGGCAATTCCGTTTTGGAATGTTAAGGAAAAACGGGAGGTGGAGGGGTTGGTAGCTTTCTTTTCTCGCTGTTGCCTACCCAGAGGGATTCAATCAAACCAAGGGTCTTAAACCACTCAGCTGTTTACGGAAGTCATGGATAGCTTAGGCATACAACACTTCAAATCAAGGGCCTCCCATCCTGAATCCCAGGGAGCATTGAAGAGTTCGCATCAGACACTGAAGATCATGTTGGCCAAATGATTGGGATAATGGTGTCCCATTAAATTGCTTATCATCGAAGATGCCCCAAATAAATCTACTCCGTTTACTTCATTTCAGTTAATATTCATACATGAAGTGAGAGGTTTTTTAAAAAATTATTAATTATAAATTGACAGGACAGAAGTCGAAGATCTCACACTTGGATTATTTATGTGAGTTGAGGGAGAGAGAAAGTGAGGACTGCAGATGCTGGAGATCAGACCTGAAAAATGTGTCGCTGGAATAGCGCAGCAGGTCAGGCAGCATCCAAGGAACAGGAGAATCGACTTTTCAGGCATAAGCCTTTCTTCAGGAAAGGCTTCAGAAGTACGGCTTATGCTCCTGCTCCTTGGATGCTGCCTGACCTGCTGCGCTTTTCCACCAACACATTTTTCAGGTGAGGGAGAGATTACATTGAGTAGGTCAGTTAGCTAAACAGCACCAGAAGAGGGCACAGTATAGAGTAAAGCAGGTGGGGGTGACTTATTAGTATTGCCAGCAGTGGTAGGAAATCCATTTAAAGCCAGGTTTAGTGGCCCCTTTCAAATTAAAAAAAATGTTGAGTCAATTAAGCTGTCTGGTAAAAATACCAGATATGACAAAAACGTTATCGAGTATGTCATGTGAATGAATAATGCTCCAGCCACATTTATGACTCAGGAACAGAGTTGTGGCCAGATGAACAAATTGTGCAGTTTATCTCTATGATGTAGTGATCTTTAGCAAGTGATTGAAAGCTCACATGTTACAGTTGGCAGAGCATGTTGAACGATTACAAGAAGCAAAACTGGTAATAAACTTAAAGAAAACAGAATTCGCGAAGGCAGAGGTGATGTTCTTGAGACTTTACATTGGACATGGAAGGTTGATCCCATGGAACATAAAGAAGAAGGGCTTTGAGCAATTTCCACGACCATCCTCGAAGAAAGAGGTGTTTCAGTTATTTGAACTGAATGGATTCAATCGGAAGTTTGTCGCAAACTTCAGCACCACCGATTGATTTATTAAATAAGAACACAGAATTGTGGTGGACAGAACAATGCCAGGAGGCATTTGAGAATTTTAAAGCAGATTTAATCACTGCATCAGTTTTAGCTGCACCAAATATTTTGAAATCCTTTGAAGATTGTGTCTGATGCTCGGGATATAGAGCTCGGAGATGTATTGATGCAGAAAGATGATGATGGAATTGAATGGCCAATTGGCTACTTGTCGAAAAAGCTCAATATCCACCAGAAATAAATACAACATCGCCATTATTGAAAAAGAATTATTGAGTTTCGTACTGGCCTGACAGTATTTTAATGTTTACATGACAAATTGTCGGAGACAGTTGTGGACAACAATGACAATGCTCTCGTTTTTTTTTTGGGATATTTAAAGACGAAAATATGAGACTATTTCATTGCAGTCTTATGTTACCGACTTTAAAATTACAAAATTACAAAATGCGTATGCTGAGGGTCGTAAAAATTATATAGCAGATGTGTTATCGTGAATTTAAAGGAAGAAGTGTAGATAAAATTTGACTTATTCCAGTGTTATATATGTGTGCAGAATTAATATGAATAGTTTAACTGAGATTAATGCTTTTGTATTTTATAAAAATGGGATTAAGAATTATAGGAAAAGAAATGAAGCCAACTTTTCATTCTGATGGTTCTTTTTTTTTTCCTGAAGTGGGGAGACGTTATGAAGCCGAAAGCAAGTCTGGCCACTTTAAGACAGAACGGGTTTTGCTGAATAGAAAGTACAGCCACAGATGCCAGCTAAATGTCAGACTGTTCCAAATACAACAATTAGCTGAGGAATGGATACCTGAGTTTTGGTTGTTGTTTTGACAGCAATTCAAATGCAATCAAGGAGTTTAAATAACGCTGAGGATACCAGAATCCAACGGAATTTGAATATTATTGTTTGGGCACCTGGAAAGCAATCACATTGTGAGAATTATTGTAACATGGGGAGTATATAAACCCAGCATTTTGAACACTAGAGGGAGAGCCACTACCATCCAACAGTAGAGTAACTGCTGTAGAGCAGAAGTGCTAACTGGCCATCTCCAACACTCTCTATCAAAGATACATGTTCATATCAAACCTACTTGCAGTAAACAAAACATGACCCAGGGAGATCAGAAGCTGGAAGAGTGAACACAGATAGAGGCTGTGTGGTCTTGAGATTGTAATGTTTAATATGTGGGTTGTTGGAACAGCATATTTTTACAGAGTTGCAGTCAGTTAGTAAGTAGTAAAGAAAAGAGGGGCTTGTATTTGTGAATAGTTGTTGTTTAGTGTTCACTATTAAAGTTAAGAAACTAACTTGTTATTTTTGTTTAAATAGTGGAATGTAGGAGATCTGTGTCACTCATATTTTAACAGATTATGAGGTGAGGCGAGCTTTTCTGCGTGTTTGGTTCTACTCCACTTTGTAAATGTCCATCCATGCTAACCCCATTTCCCTGCAGTTGGCCCATATCCTTCTTGTCCTTTCCTATCACATATTTATCGAAATCCGTTTGAAATGTTGTTAATGTATCCCCCTCAACTACATCTGCTGGCTGCTCATCCATGTACTATCCCTCCGTGTAAAGAAATGGCCCCACAGTTTCCCTTTTATTCCTTCCCCTCTAACCTTAAACTGATCCCCTCTAGTACTTGATTCTCTACACCTTGGAAACCAATTGACCGCATTCACCCTATCCATACCCCTCATGATCTTATACAGCTCTATAATGGCCCCCCACCTCACCCCCCTCAGTCTCCTACACGCTAAAGAAAATGCCCTAGCTTTTCCAACCTCTCCCTATAACTAAGACCATTGGGTCCTGGCAACGACCTTGTAAATTTCTTCTGCATTCTTTCTAATTTAATAACATCATCCCTATAACAAGGTGATAAAACTGAACACTATACTCCAAGTGCTGTCTTACCAAAGTCCTGTGTAACTGCAATATAAATTCCCAACTTGTATATTCATTGCCATGATTGACGAAGGCCATTGTGCCAAAAGCCTTCTTCACTGCCCTGTCTAACTATGACCCCACTCTTACAGAACCATGCATATGAACGCCAAGGGCTCTCTGCCCACTGCAAACCATAAGGCCCTGCTATTCACCATGAAACTCCAAACTTGATTTGAGTTTCCAAAATGCAAGATCTCACACTTCGATATTAAATTCCATTTGCCATTTCTCAGTCAACTTCACCACCTGCTTAAGGTCCTGCTGCAATGTCTGATCAACGTCCTCACTGATCACGCTCCCACTTATTTTAGTGTAATCTGCAAACTGACTAATCTTGCCTTGTACATTCTCAACCAAATCATAGATAACAAACAGCAATGGACCCATGCTCCAGTCTGACAAGTATCCTTCCACTAAACCCTGTGCTTCTTACCAACAAGCCAACTGTGTATCCAATTGGCCAGTTCCCCCAGCATTCCATGTGATGGAACCTTCCAGAGCAGCCTACCATGTGGGACCTTGGCAAAGCCTTACTGAAATCCATAGAGACTATGCCTGCCGCTCTGTCCTCGTCAACTTTCTTGGTCACTTCACCAAAGAAATCTAACAAATTTGGGAAGCATGATCTCCCACTCACAAGTCTATGCTGAATGCTCGGAACGAAACGCTGCATAAGTAATGGGTGCAGTCAATGGTCTGCTGTCCTTCAGTGTAAGATGATTCGTGTACATAAGTAAAGCCATCATCCTGCTGTTGTAGAGCCTTGTTGAGAGAGAATTTGTGGCACTCTCTACAGAGGTAATCTCCTTTGTAAGGAATGATCTCCTTACCACAGACACGAATGATGGTAACATGAGGACAGAGTAAGGAAGCTGCGTGTAGAGCTGTGAGAGACGAAGAAATGGTGACACTGCAACACGAGGAGTGGCAGCAAGGTCTCTTTTATTTACAAAAGAGACATTGGTAGGGTGAGAAATTCCATACTTTACTCAGGATTGATTGGTTTGATTTATTGCCACGCGTACCTCAGTACAGGGAAACACTTTATTTATGAACAGTGGAGGCAGGTCATAGTAAACATGGCCAGACAGGTCATAGGGTGGAGATAGACTTGGACAGAATAAGGTATAAAGGTTACACTGAACAGGACGTGCACTAGACAAGATCAACATGAACAAGATCAGCATTACTTGAACTTAGAGAGTCCATTCATCAGTCTAACGTGGCTTTCCTAATAGTTTATATGCCTAAATTAACTCACCCCACGATATTGTGCAGTCGGTGCGTGAACCCGTACTGAACGTCATGTTGCTCACAATCTCCAACACCAACCACAATACGTTCCATCTGAAACAGGTAGCCATTCCCACCCACTTCTGCCCTACATAGAGAATACCAGGCTGTCTTCTCGGAGATGGAAGATGCCTTCTTGAGATTTCACACAAGACATATGGCTTCCCTCCTCAACACGAGAAAACCATGTTAAAGACCCACGTGTGTAGCATGAGCAACGGAGCAACGTGGAACAACGTGGATCAGTCTGTCTGTGCAGCCTCTGCTCCACTTGTTCATCATGTTAGAGCATCAATTAGGAGACAAAAGACTACCGATGCTGGAGATCAGAGAAGACAGTCAATTGCTGGAAAAGCAAAGCAGGTTAGGCAGCATCCGAGGAGAAGGAGAATCAACCTTTTTGGCAGAAGCAGTTCATCAGGAATCAGCATCAACTATTTGAGTGGGAGCAGCGGCCGAGTTGAGGTGAACCCGGGAGACTACAGCTAAGGTAAGAGTTTTTTTCAAAATTACTTACCTGTAGCGGGCATCGGTGTTTTGTTTTCTCTCTCCTTCACAGAAAGAGCGGGAGCAGCAGAGGAAGTGACGGCAAGCAGAGGGGCAGCCGGGAAGGAGAACTGTGAGTATAAATACTCACTGTTTCACCACCAACGGTCATTTGAGTGGGAGCAGCGGCCGAGTTGAGGTGAACCCGGGAGACTACAGCTAAGGTAAGAGTTTTTTTCAAAATTACTTACCTGTAGCGGGCATCGGTGTTTTGTTTTCTCTCTCCTTCACAGAAAGAGCGGGAGCAGCAGAGGAAGTGACGGCAAGCAGAGGGGCAGCCGGGAAGGAGAACTGAGTATAAATACTCACTGTTTCACCACCAACGGTCATTTGAGTGGGAGCAGCGGCCGAGTTGAGGTGAACCCGGGAGACTACAGCTAAGGTAAGAGTTTTTTTCAAAATTACTTACCTGTAGCGGGCATCGGTGTTTTGTTTTCTCTCTCCTTCACAGAAAGAGCGGGAGCAGCAGAGGAAGTGACGGCAAGCAGAGGGGCAGCCGGGAAGGAGAACTGTGAGTATAAATACTCACTGTTTCACCACCAACGGTCATTTGAGTGGGAGCAGCGGCCGAGTTGAGGTGAACCCGGGAGACTACAGCTAAGGTAAGAGTTTTTTTCAAAATTACTTACCTGTAGCGGGCATCGGTGTTTTGTTTTCTCTCTCCTTCACAGAAAGAGCGGGAGCAGCAGAGGAAGTGACGGCAAGCAGAGGGGCAGCCGGGAAGGAGAACTGTGAGTATAAATACTCACTGTTTCACCACCAACGGTCATTTGAGTGGGAGCAGCGGCCGAGTTGAGGTGAACCCGGGAGACTACAGCTAAGGTAAGAGTTTTTTTCAAAATTACTTACCTGTAGCGGGCATCGGTGTTTTGTTTTCTCTCTCCTTCACAGAAAGAGCGGGAGCAGCAGAGGAAGTGACGGCAAGCAGAGGGGCAGCCGGGAAGGAGAACTGTGAGTATAAATACTCACTGTTTCACCACCAACGGTCATTTGAGTGGGAGCAGCGGCCGAGTTGAGGTGAACCCGGGAGACTACAGCTAAGGTAAGAGTTTTTTTCAAAATTACTTACCTGTAGCGGGCATCGGTGTTTTGTTTTCTCTCTCCTTCACAGAAAGAGCGGGAGCAGCAGAGGAAGTGACGGCAAGCAGAGGGGCAGCCGAGACCCGGAAGCAGTTAGTGTAAGCTTAGCTGGGTTAGTTTTTTCCCCCTTTAAAAGCGTGAAGGAGAGGAACCCGAGGCACTACACGGGTAGTGCCTCCCACCCGCCCTCCTCCTCTAACCTAATAATAACATCTGTTGTGGCAAGCAGGTAAGTGCTGAATTTTGCTTGTATTATTTAGACACAGTTTTTGTTTAAACAGTTAGCTTTAGAGGGATGGCAGTGAAGGCAGTGCAATGTTCCTCCTGCAACATGTATGAGGTGAGGGATGCCATCGACGTCCCTGCCGATTACACTTGCAGGAAGTGCACCCATCTCCAGCTCCTCCAAGACCGTGTTAGGGAACTGGAGCTGGAGTTGGATGAACTTCGGATCATTCGGGAGGCAGAGGGGGTCATAGATCAGAGTTATAGGGAAGTAGTAACTCCAAAGATGGCAGATAGATGGGTTACAGTGAGGGGGACTGGGAGGAAGCAGCCAGTGCAGGGACCTCCTGCGGCCATTCCCCTCAAGAACAAGTATACCGTTTTGGATACTTGTGGGGGGGATGACTTACCAGGGGTAAGTAACGGGGCTCAGGTCTCTGGCACGGAGCCTGTCCCCGTTACTCAGAAGGGAAGGGTGAAGAAGAGCAGAGCAGTAGTAATTGGGGACTCGATAGTTCGTGGCACAGATAGGCGGTTTTGTGGGAACGAGAGAGACTCACGTTTGGTATGTTGCCTCCCAGGTGCAAGGGTACGTGATGTCTCTGATCGTGTTTTCCGGGTCCTGGAGGGGGAGGGGGAGCAACCCGAAGTCGTGGTCCACATTGGCACCAACGACATAGGTAGGAGGAGTGCTGAGGATGTTAGACAGGCTTTCAGGGAGCTAGGTTGGAAGCTCGGAGTTAGAACAAACAGAGTTGTTGTCTCTGGTTTGTTACCCGTGCCACGTGATAGAGATTCGAGGAATAGGGAGAGAGAACAATTAAATGCGTGGCTTCAGGGATGGTGCAGGAGGGAGGGGTTCCAGTTTTTGGATAACTGGGGTTCTTTCTGGGGACGGTGGGACCTCTATAAACAGGATGGTCTACACCTGAACCTGAGGGGAACCAGTATCCTTGGGGGGAGGTTTGCTAGTGCTCTTGGGGGGGGTTTAAACTAACTCGGCAGGGGCATGGGAACCCAGATTGTAGCTTCAGGGTGCAGGGCCTGGAGTGTAGGGAGGTGAGGAACATGGCATCAATTTCCAAGGAGGGTGCCTGTAAACAGGGAAGTGGCTTGAAGTGTGTATACTTCAATGCAAGAAGTATACGAAATAAGGTAGGTGAACTTGCAGCGTTGGTTGGTACCTGGGACTTCGATGTTGTGGCTATTACGGAGACATGGCTAGAACAGGGACAGGATTGGCTGTTGCAGGTTCCGGGATTTAAATGTTTTAGTAGGTTTAGAGGTGGGGGTAAAAGAGGGGGAGGTGTGGCATTGCTTGTCAAAGATAGTATTACAGCGGTGGAAAGGACGATGGATGAGGACTTGCCATCTGAGGTAGTTTGGGCTGAGGTTAGGAATAGGAAAGGTGAGGTCACCCTGTTAGGAGTCTTTTACAGGCCTCCTAATAGTCCTAGAATCATTGAAGAAAGGATTGGGAAGGTGATTCAGGAGATGAGTGACAGTAATAGGGTGGTTGTTATGGGGGACTTTAACTTTCCTGATATTGATTGGGAAAGCTATAGCTCAAGTTCGTTAGATGGGTCAGTGTTTGTTCAATGTGTGCAGGAGAGTTTCCTGACACAATATGTAGACAGGCCAACAAGAGGTGAGGCCATACTGGATTTGGTTCTGGGTAACGAACCAGGCCAGGTGTTAGAATTAGAGGTAGGTGAGCACTTTGGGGATAGTGACCATAATTCGGTGATTTTTACACTTGTGATGGAGAGGGATAAGTGTGTACTACAGGGCAAGAATTATAGCTGGGGTAAGGGAAATTATGATGCGGTGAGGCATGACTTAGGATGTGTGGCTTGGAAAAGTAGACTCCAAGGCAAGAGTGTAAATGATATGTGGAACTTGTTCAAGGGGCAACTATTGAGTGTCCTTGATAATTATGTACCTGTCAGGCAGGTAGGAAAGGGTCGTGCGAGGGAGCCGTGGTTTAATAAGGAATTGGAATCCCTTGTTAAATGGAAGAGGGCGGCCTATCTCAAGATGAGACGTGAAGGTTCAATTGGGGCGATTGAGAGTTATAGGGTAGCCAGGAAGGACCTGAAGAGAGAGCTAAAAGCAGCAAGGAGGGGACATGAAAGGTCCTTAGTAGATAGGATTAGGGAAAACCCTAAGGCTTTCTATAGGTATGTTAGGAATAAAAGAATGACTAGGGTAGGAATAGGTCCAGTCAAGGATAGTAGGGGGAAGTTGCGTGTGGAGGCGGAAGAGATTGGGGAGACACTGAATGAATACTTTTCTTCAGTATTCACTCAGGAACAGGGCATTGTTGTCGATGAGAATACTGAGGCACAAATAAGTAGAATGGATGGCTTTGAGGTATGTAGAGAAGAGGTGTTGGAAATCCTGGAAAAGGTGAAAATAGATAAGTCCCCTGGGCCTGATGGCATTTATCCTAGGATTCTCTGGGAAGCAAGGGAGGAGATTGCAGAGCCATTGGCCTTGATTTTTATGTCCTCTTTGTCTACAGGAGTAGTCCCAGAAGACTGGAGGATAGCAAATGTGGTTCCCTTGTTCAAAAAGGGGAGTAGGGATAGCCCTAGTAACTATAGGCCGGTGAGTCTCACTTCTGTTGTGGGCAAAGTCTTAGAGAGAATTGTAAGGGATAGGATTTATGCACATCTAGATAGGAATAATGTGATCAAGGATAGTCAGCATGGTTTTGTGAAGGGCAAGTCGTGCCTCACAAACCTTATTGAATTCTTTGAAAAGGTGACGAAGGAGGTTGATGAGGGGAAAGCGGTAGATGTGGTATATATGGATTTTAGTAAGGCGTTTGATAAGGTTCCCCATGGTAGGCTACTGCAGAAAATACGGAGATATGGCATTGAGGGTGAGTTGGAGATTTGGATTAGGAATTGGCTGGATGGAAGAAGACAGAGGGTAGTAGTTGATGGCAAAGTTTCTTCATGGAGTGCCGTCACTAGCGGTGTTCCGCAAGGATCTGTTTTGGGACCATTGCTGTTTGTCATTTTTATAAATGACCTGGAAGAGGGGTTAGAAGGTTGGGTGAGCAAGTTTGCGGATGACACGAAAGTCGGAGGAGTTGTTGACAGTGAGGAAGGATGTGGCAGGTTACAGCAGGATATAGAGAAGCTGCAGAGCTGGGCAGAAAGGTGGCAGATGGAATTCAATGTAGCTAAGTGCGAGGTGATTCACTTTGGGAAGAATAACAAAAAGATGGGGTACTGGGCTAATGGTCGGATACTTGGTAGTGTGGATGAGCAGAGGGATCTTGGTGTCCATGTACACAGATCTCTGAAAGTTGCCACCCAGGTAAATAGTGCGGTGAGGAAGGCATATGGCGTACTGGTTTTTATTGGTAGAGGAATTGAGTTCCGGAGTCCTGAGGTCATGATGCAGTTGTATAAGACTCTGGTACGGCCGCATCTGGAATATTGTGTGCAGTTTTGGTCGCCATACTATAGGAAGGATGTGGAGGCATTGGAACGTGTGCAGAGGAGGTTTACCAGGATGTTGCCTGGTATGGAAGGAAAATCGTATGAGGAAAGACTGAGGCACTTGGGGCTGTTTTCACTAGAGAAAAGAAGGTTTAGGGGTGACTTGATTGAGGTGTACAAGATGATTAGGGGGTTAGATAGGGTCGACAGTATGAACCTTTTCCCGCGTATTGAGTCGGGTATTACAAGGGGGCATAGCTTTAAATTAAGGGGGGGTAGATATAGGACTGATGTTAGGGGTAGGTTCTTCACTCAGCGAGTCGTTAGTTCATGGAATGCCCTGCCAGTAACAGTGGTGGACTCTCCCTCTTTATGGGCATTTAAGAGGGCATTGGATAGGTATATGGAGGATAGTGGGTTAGTGTAGTTTAGGTGGGCTTGGATCGGCGCAACATCGAGGGCCCAAGGGCCTGTACTGCGCTGTATTCTTCTATGTTCTATGTTCTATGTTAACTACCTCATTCTGTTCTTGTGTAAGTGCGTTGAGGGGGGATTTACCTCGCACTGTTCCTGCCTAAATGGCTCAAGGGGATGAATATCCTCCCATTGTTCCTGTGGAAATGACGCAAGGGGCCGAATGGCCTCATCCTGTTGCAGTGTAAGTGACTCAAGGGACTGACTGGCTTCTTCCTCGTCCGATTGGACAGTGCCAAGGGCTTGACTGGGTTACCCCTGGTTCCTGTTTGACAGCTCGATGTGCTGACTAATATGATGATGCTGTAGCTTTAAGAGGTTATTTTGTCTTGGTTTCTTTTCAGAGAGAGATCGAACGATCATTACCAATCTGGCTAGTTAAGACCACTTGAGTAACAGGTAGGGGGGCCTTAGGTTTATTTGAATGCAGCGTGAATAGGTGTGGCCAACTCTCACAGATTAGGATCTCTGGGTTTTGGTTTCTCAGTGACATCAGAAACATTTGGGGTCTCCACAGAGTTGGAAGCTTCAGTGAATGTCTCCTGGCTGCAACCCTCTCTGAAATTTCTCTTGATGCTGTTTTTAATTCTTGGATAGGAGAAATGTTTGTGACAATCTGTGTCTGAATATTTATTTTTGCCAAGGGCTGTGTTTATGGGATTTTCCTATATTGGAACAGTTCATTTGTAATAGTTCCTAGATCTATTATTCTGTTAACTTTTCCAATAGAATTACGTTATTCCAAATTCCTCTTTCTTTGGTTTCATTTTATCTTTCATGTTTAAGTGGATGGTGTTTTGCTTCACACCGAGTGGGTTGGCTAGTCACATTGCATCTGGAACAGACACTTTACATTTCCTTTAAAATAAGAAATCATTACATTCTACACTACTGCCTTCAAATATTATCGAGGGGCTGTGGTGTGGCCCATCACACTACACTCCTTCTCTTCCTGAGTAATAGGCTGGAGGCACTTAATGGGCTATCCCTGTTTTTCTCCAATAATGTCAATGACTTAGTGACTTCTTCATATTCCTGTGAAACCAGCGTGAGGTACTGAATGAACTCTTGTTTTAATGTGGCAATGTGCAGTGTCAGGCAGTGCTGTTACATGAATGTTATGGACCCTTTA
The DNA here is from genome assembly GCF_037043375.1 of Chiloscyllium plagiosum. Classification (NCBI taxonomy): domain Eukaryota; kingdom Metazoa; phylum Chordata; class Chondrichthyes; order Orectolobiformes; family Hemiscylliidae; genus Chiloscyllium; species Chiloscyllium plagiosum. The sequence continues at coordinate 114,733,485 of NW_028270156.1, forward strand.
GCAACACAAGTTTCAATGGTGTCCAGGTCTTGCTGCACATGGACACAGACCAGTGCAGGAGCTGAGGGGGAAACAAAATGTTCTGAACATTGTGGAATCTTCGTTGACCATCCCCAATTCTGATCTTATGTTGTGGAGGGTGGGGGCGGGGAGACATTGATGAAGCAGCTGAAGCTGTTTGTGAAGAGGAAACTGCCCTGAGGATCTCGCACAGAGGTGACCAAGGACTGAGATGATGAACATCTTCCTTTGTGCCATGCTTGACTCCAAACACTGGAGAGGTTACTCTGATTCCCATTAAGTCCAGTTTTGTTCAGCTCCTTGATGTCAACAGAAGGCAACCACTTGATATCAGAGCCAGGCATTTTTACCTGAACCGTTGTCTCAAACTCTTTTGTTCATATCAATAAGCCATGATATAGGAGCAGCAAGGGGTTTCTTCCAACAGATGGTATTGAATGTCAGGATTTGTCTTCTCAAGGGTGTTCGGGGAGCTAGATGACTGAAAGTATTTGAAGAGGAGGTAGATCGATATTGATCTGTCAGAGAGTTGAGGGCTTTGAGGAATTGGGCATTAAAGAGGATATCAGACCAAGAGCAGATCAGCCATGACCTTAGTGAAGGGCAAGGCAGGCTTCGGGGTGAACGACCTGCCCCTGTTTCTGATGTTCTCCCATTCTGCTATTGGAAAGTTAGTGGGTGTAATTTTCATGAATTTTATGTTATTGAATATTGCAGTGAGGAAGACCAGATGATTTTGTGAGCCATCTCTGGGTGAGGTATATGGGGAAGCTCTGTGAAGTGAGATGAGGGGCCTCTTTCATATCCATGCCTGGATTTTCCAATTACATTTCCCAAATCACTTCAAAGCGTGTGTGACAGTCTTGAAGGACTGAGTGGTCTCCTCTATTTCTGTGCACCAGGTTATAGGAGTAAGTAGCCTCCAACTGCTCCTGTGTAGCAGATTTTAGGGGCTGAATGTAATTCAGAAACATGGGACTGAGGAACAGGAATGGACCATTAGATATGTTGAGCCTTCTCCATCTGGCACTAAGATTGTAGCTGATCAGGTTGAGGTCTCAGCTGCACTTTCCTGTCTGTGTCCCATTATCCGTGACTCACTTCTCTGTCAAATAATTAACTAACGCAGCTTTCAATCAATGTGAACATAGAGGTACGCTAAACTTCCAGAGAAGAGAAGTACGACTTGAAAGATTCTTTCAGAATTATTCTTCATCCTTCTTATAGAATCAGAGTGTCATGCAGAACGGAAACAGACCCGTTAGTCCATTCTGTTCACTCCGAGCAGATATCAAATCTGATCTAGTCCCATTTGCCAGCATTTTGCCAATATCCCTCCTCTTTCAGATACTTTTTACATGTGCGATTTTAACCGCCGTCACCACTTCCTCTGACAGCACTTTCTGTACACACACCACTCTCTGTGTGAAACATTTATCTTCAGGTCCCTTCTAAATCATTCGACCTCTCGCCTTCAGCCTATGCCCTCTTGTTCTGGACTCCCCTACCCTGGGGAGCAGAACATGGCTGTTCAGAATATCCATGCCCCTGCTAGTTTTATAAACCTCTATAATGTCACCCCTCATCTCTGACACTCCAGGGGGAAACGCCTCAACCTAATTAACCTCTCCCTAAAGCTCAAACGTCCAGTCCTGGAACATCTGTGTGTAAGTCATTTCTGCAGAAAACCTAATTGTACGCAGTATTCTTATAGTGGCCTCACCAACATCCTGTGCAGATACAACATACCACCACATCTCCTATACTCAATGCTCTGACTAAGGCAAATGTGCCAAATGTGTTCAGCACCACTCTGTCTACCTACAAGGAACAATATACCTGCAACCCTAGGTCCCTTTGTTTCACAACACTCCCCAGGACCTTACCATTAAATGTATAATTCCTTCCCTGATTTGCCTTCCCAAATGCAAAGCTTCATATTGATCGAAATTAAACTTCATCTGTCAACTCCTTGCCCCTTTATCCCATCTAATTGCGTTCTGGTTGTACTGCTAACAACAAATGTTAAATGTAACCAGGTTTGTGATATGGAAGATGATGCCATTCTCAGACTGGGTCAGGGTCAGTTTTAGGAACAAATCAGGCTAGTTTCTTTAATTTGCTAAAACAACACGTTTATGATACACAGTAATGTTACTCAAACTATGATGGAAAGATGAATGGCAAACGATTTGTGCATTGTAATAATATAAGAATATTTCCCTTTCTAAAGACACTGACACACACACACACACACACACACACACACACACACACACACACACACACACACACCCACCAACTCTCTGCAATTTTAACTTGAAAGAACTTTGTCCAGATATTATTGAAACTCATGACAAAGGAAAAATTGCAAGATTGTCTAAAACGTTAATCTACTTCACAAGATATTGTACTCACACAGTTGCTAGCAATGGGATTTCATCCTGGAAGACTTGGATTTGGCTGAATTCCCTTTGCTTTAGGCAGTGAGGAGATTCCAGTGACTTCTGGTCAGGGATCACCCAAACGGTAGCACGGTGGTTAGCACTGCTGCCTCACAGCACCAGGGACTTGGGTTCGATTCCAGCCTTGGGTGACTGTCCGTGTGGAGTTTGCACATTCTCCCCTTGTCTGTGTGAGCTTCTAAATGGGTGATCCAGTTTCCCACCACAGCTCAAACTGTGTAGGTTTGGTGGATTGATCATTCTAAATTGTCTGTAGCGTTCAGGGATTTCTAGGTTAAATGCATTGGGCAGGGGTAAATATAGGGAAATGGTTTGTATGTACTTGTTGGGCTGAAGGGCCTGTTTCAACACTGCAGGGATTCCATAAAAATAAGAATGGTAATGATGACGTTAGAGTTTTGTTTTTGGCTCGCACACATTGTTGAAATGAGGAGTAATGAAGGAGAGAAAGTGCAGTAAGCCTTTCCTTCTCAGGCAGATTGTATATTCTCCCTCTCTGAGCTGAATCACACAGGAATATCATTCTCTCCCAAACTGTACCATGTGAGGTCTCCTTGTACATTGTCCAAACTATGTCCCCATCACATTCCCTGTTCCATGTAGGTGCACCATTGCTGCTGTCATACATACACAGAGCCATACCCTTATCAGAAAATGGTCTCGGTCAATTTGAAATATGTTTACATGTCCCTGCGTCATTAAAAAATAAAATGTTTAATTTATTCAGATTACCTGTGTTAAAATGAACGCATTTTTAAAACAAATACAGAAATTGCTGGAAGAGCTCCTTTTACATGTTATATTTGTATCAGCCTCCACCACTTCCTTTGGCAGCTCATTTCATACGCACACCACCCTCTGTGTGAAAAGGTGCCCTTTAGGCCTCATCAAAACCTTTCCCCTCTCACTTTCAAACAATGTCCTCTCGTATTGTACGCCCCTACCCTGGGGAAAAACCCTGACTACTCACCCTATCCATGACCATTCGGATTTTATAAACCTTTACTGCTGCGAAATGTGACTCCAATCAACACGAATGCCTGTACTTTCAGTCATCCTGGGCCTGAATTCTGAAATACAATACTGACACCTATTCCTTCTCAATCAAGTCACAATTCTAAATCCATTTTAATCAGTTTGTTCAGATATATTATGAGACACTTCTGTGGGATTTGCACCTGGACCTTTGTGCCCGGAGGTAGGGACACTAGACTCACTCAGCAATACCCATAAAGCTGTAACATTATTCTCCTGTGTGTTTGTTCATCAGCCTGTTCTGACATGCTGGGACATACCTCTGCAACAGGCAGGACTTGAATCCAGTCCTTCTAGTCCAGAGCTTGGAGCACTACCATACAAGTTCAGGAATTGGAATCAAATCCAGAGATCTGGCTCAGAGGCAGGGACACTACCCAGCACACTACCATACCCAGATATTGAGTCATATTTTAGAGCCCACTTTCTGCTCGGTGTGGATTTTTTATAATCAGGTTACCATTACTGAATTACAAAAAACAATTTGTATTATTAATCAAATGCAAGATATTTGTCTCAACTGTCGGATATTGAGTGCACGTGCTGTGCCATCGAAATTAACTATGACCATCTTTAATCGCTATTATCTGTAGTCTGCAATATTAGGGAAAGAAATCTTGCAGACATACTCTGCACAATGAAGGGTCTCAAAAAGATATTTATTACTGAACACCAGAAACGAAGGAAGAGCTTAATTTCTGGTCCCAAAACACCGATCACTCTTAACCAACTCTAACGTGCGACTGCCTTCTTCCTAAAACAATGAAATGATACCAGGCCCGGTTATTACTGTTCAGCCTCTCCTCCTCACTGAATGTGTCTTCAATCTGTCCAACCTCCCCCTATCCACACAAGGCAACCCAAGCTCGGGGTCTTTGTGAAAATCAAGGCCGGAGTGTGCAGGCCTCCTGGAGAGGGGGATGGGCATTTTAAAACTGAAGGGGATGGGTGAGGTGGCAATAATATCACACACTGGACTGAGGGGTGGCAGATGGAGTTTAGTTTGGATTAATGCGAGGTATTGGATTTGGTAAATCAAACAAGAGCAGGATCTATACAATTAAAAGCAGGGCCTTTGGCAGTGTTGTAGGACAGAGACCTCGGCCGTCAGGTATAATTCTTTAAAATTTGCATCTCATACAGATAGTGTGGTTAAGAAGGTGTTTAACACACTTGTCTTCATTGGTCAGACCTCTGAGTATCGGAATTGGGACGTCATGTTGTGGTTGTACAGGACATTGGTGAGACCTCTTCTGGAATACTGTGTCCAGCCTGGTCATCCTGCCCGCTCATTCCATAGGCACACCACCCTCTGGGTGAAAAAACTGCCCCTAAGGTCACTTTTAAATGTTTCCCCTCTCACCTTAAACCTATGTCCTCTAGTTTTGGTCTCCCCGTACCCTTCGAAAACACCTTGACTATTCACTTTGATATTATTGACCTTGATATAATTAAGATGGAGAGTGTTGAAAACAGATTAACCTGGATGTTTCTGGGAATGGAGGGAGTGAGCTATAAGTAGAGGCTGGTAGGCTGGGACTTTTTTCACTGGAGAGTATGAGATTAAGGGGTAACTTTACAGAGGTTTATAAAATCATGAGGGGTACAGATAAGCTGAAGGGCTGATGTCTTTTCCCTCAAGGTTGGTATTCAAAACTGAGGGATATTTTAAGGTGCGAGGAAAAAGATTTACATAAGTCATGAGAGGTAATTATTTGAGATAGAATCTGGTTTGTGTGTGGAATGAACTTCCAGAGGAAGTGGTAAAAGCAGGGACAGTTACAACGTTTAAAGGACATTTAGATCAATCCATGGATAAGACATCAGTTTGGATGGTGCTGTGAGCAGCTGCCCTCTCCCTCCCCCTCTCTGAATGAATCCCTGTGGGTTTTCACCCTCTGCCAATGCCTGTGCAGTGGCGTGTGGAGGCCAGCAGAGGGTGGCATTGCATCACTTTAAGCACCACAGAGACTGCCAGACCTGCCCCACACAGACACACACAGATACACACACGGGAATGTTTCGGGCACTGCGTGAAGCTCATCTGGTAACTTAAACTAAACATAAATAAATGCTCAATTCGCCTCGTAAACTGTTAAAATATGAGTGTCAGATCTACCAAATCCCACTGTTTAAAGAAAAACATCAATTTATTTTTTAACTCTGAAAGTGAACATTATACATTAACTAATCACAACTCTGGGACCCCCCTTTCTCTTAACTGCTTATTTCCCGACTCCAGCTCTATAGCAATATATTGTTTCTGGGTCTGCCATCCTCTCGTATCACAGGTGCTTGTAAGCTTTCAGTTCAGAACAGAATTCACCCTAGCTTAAAGGTACAGTACACGCTCTCAACTTCATCACATTATACCCTGGTGAATATCGATAAGTGGAACCTATCCGGATTTCTCTTGCTCCGTGGTTTGTCAATATTTCATTTGCTCCGTCTGGTGTGTGTCAGGACTTTTGTTGCTCCATTGACAGCATGTCATTATTCGACTTTGTCCACAGGAATATATCAGTATTTCACTTGCTCACACTCGTGTATGTGGGGCGGGATTTCAGTTGTTTCATGGGGACTGTGACACTGTAACAATCTCAATGTTTGTAGATGGCACCGAACCTGGAAGAACTCTGAAGACTATGGAGGACAGTGTGGAAAACTAACAGGACAATCACACGTTGATGTAGTGTTCAGGTGTATGGCAGATGGGGATTAATGCAGAGCAGTGTGAGGTGATACACTTTGGTAGGAAAGACAATGAAAGACAGTTTGAAACAGGCTGTGCCATTATAAAGGGGGTGCGGGAACAGAGAGTCCTGGGTGTATATGAGCACAGATTGTTGAAGATGTCAGGACAAGTGGGGAGAGCAGTAACTATCACAAATTAGTTTCAGTATCTGAGCTGTTTACAGGGGGAGGTGTAGGAGGGAGTCTCCATGCTCCCTTCCTGGGAGGTGGTGGTTGTGGTGACGATGTGTAGGTGGGGGACATGGTCATGGTGAGGTGCCCAGAGAGAGTCAGTCCACAGTGTTGTGTCCATGCAGTGTTATTAATGGGGGGGGGGGGGGGGGGGGGGGCGGGGGGGGGGTAAAGTGGAGGGAGAGAGAGAGAGAGAGAGAGAGAGAGAGAGAGAAAGAGACAGACAGAGACAGAGAGAGACAGAGACAGAGAGAGAGAGAGAAGGTGCTGCATGCGGCAGTGAAAGTGGTGGACCATGAGCCTTGTTCGGAGGTTGGTGCTGTAACAGATATACAGTGAGTGTGAGGGAGCAGACACAATACCGTGACCCTTATCCTGACAGAGCGGGAAAGGTTATTGATACTTGTCCTGTATTGCTGAACATTTCTTCAGACCGCAGATATTGCACTGAGCTGGGTGGTGAGCTCAGACCATGCTCGGTGGGTCTGGTCGTGTGGCCCACTCTGGGAAGAGAATGGTCCCCCTCTGTACTAGCCAATTCACCAGGACCTCCGTGCTCCTGTCGACAAACCGTGGTGTAATTACCTCTTATCTGCCATGCTCGGGGTAAACTGGGCAGGGCAGCTCCTAACAGAGAAAGCTCAAACTTGTGCTCAGTGGCCTTTTGAAGATGGCGCCAGTGTCATGGATCATGGAATATCCAGGGACACCCGGGCGATGGTGAGTACCTCCAGCCATATTGGGTGGGAGAATCGGGCTGGTATTGAATGAGAGGGACACCATGGGGTGGGTGGTTAATGAGGTGAGTTCGATAAGATAGCACCAGGAAACTAGCTCGGCCTAGTGTAGATTATCCCTCCGTCACAGTCAATGGAAATGGCACTGAGACAAATTATTGTTAGATCTAGCTCAATAAGCCAAAGACTCTGCTGACCCTACACCCAGATGCAAAGCTGCAGAACAAATACTCATCTAAAACTCTGCATCATCTGAACTCCCACCAATATCATGTTCACCCAAAATTCCTGGAACCACTTATGTTACAGGATGCTGTTAAAATGTTTTCATTTCTGCATTCTGAAACCTGGGAACACTTCCTTCCATAACATTTTCTCTCATTCTCCCCCTCTCTGTCTATTTCCCATACCCCTCCCATTTGTTATTGTTCAAACTGATTCCCCCTCCATCTCTGTATCTCTGTGGCAGGGATGTTCACACCCACAGCATCCCCTTGTCAGGGCACAATGGAGAGATGGAGTTGTAAATGGATGGGAGCTGCACATCCTGTCACTTCCAGCATGGGCTGCAAGATTCCCCACACTGGGCAGTGATCTAACACACTGTTACTGAGCAATGCACTGGGGTGGTGTACACAGTCCTACATGCTGGGAGGGTAACTGCTCCTGGTTTACAGATCAATGCACTGGGGTGGTGTTCACAGTCCTACATGCTGGGAGGGTAACTGCTCCTAGTTTACAGATCAGTGCACTGGGGTGGGGGGCACAGTCCTACATGTTGGGAGGGTAACTGCTCCTGGTTTACAGATTAATTCACGGGTGACCACTGCACAGATCACTGTGCTGGTCAGACTATCTGGTTGAGGTTTATAGATAATGCCCTGCTGTGGTCTGCACTTCTCCCGCTGCTGGACAGATATCTACTCCGGGGTTATAGATCAATGCACTGCTGTGGTTTGCACAGCTCCCCGTGTTGGATAGATATCTAATCTGGGTTTATAGATCAATGCACTGCTGTGGTCTGCACTTCTCACTGCGCTGGACAGATAAGTGGTCTGGGATTATAGATCAATGCCCTGATCTTATCTGTGCAGTGCTCCACTCTGGACAGATTGCTGGGTTGTACTGAGCAGGACACTGGCCTGGTCTGCACAGTGTTCCACGGTGAACAGATATCTCCTCTGGCTTTATGGGGTCTGGGCTGGTTCTGTGAGGTGGATTGAGAATGTGGTATATCTAACTATTTCAGCTGATCTGGCAATGCCTTTAGTTCCCATTCCTGTGATTGGACCCTCCGTCTCTCACCCCATTAATGTTAGTGTGTCCAGGTACAGTACATCATGTTGGTGGGGTGGGTAGGGGGGAAAGGTGATGGACAGGTCCAAGAGTTCCTCGGAACGTTCTGTCCCCAACATTCTATAACAGTCATTCCCCGGAACGTTCTGTCCGCAACATTCTGTAACTGACATTCCTTGGAACGTTCTGCCTCCAACATTCTATAACTGACATTCCCCGGAACGTTCTGTCCCCGACATTCTATAACTGACATTCCCCGGAACGTTCTGTCCCTGACGTTGTTTGTGAACGGCCGGACGTCAGTGAATTGAACAAACGATAAGATCCCAAGGGAAGAGATCCCGTTCAGGGGTGAAGGAGACACTGTTCCGAAGACCCCTCAGGCAGTTAAGGGGGTGAACACGTTTTCCCTGCGTTTACATTTCTCCACGACACAGGATCGACCACAATTTAGACCAAAATACAGAAATTCCCAAACTCCGTTTGTCTTCAGGAAACTGGGAGAGAATCCTTCAGGACAGCGACGTTTCCACCCTCCGTATTAGGAACTGGGAAGGAGTGACCTGTGTCTGCTCTCGAGTGATTGAGTGTGTGGGAATGTTCTAGAAACCATCTGTCCTATGGATGTGTCTCTGTGTGTTTGGGGAGGGAGGATTTCTTGTGGTTTATGTCACATTTTTGTCAGTAATTCCGACCTTCCCATTTGTTTTTCCAGCTCCTATTATTTTAATAAATCCCTGAAATCAGGGACACATTTGAAAATCTGACTGGGTCCCCGATCAAACGGGTCCATTTGCCTCCAGGCTGATGGATAATGGGTTTGTTTTCCTTCCTCACAGTTAACGTAGTGACCATCTACGTCCTGCTTTATAAAGATTGTGGATTGTCTCCATGTGTCAGACGTTACCTGGGGGCCATGGCAGCGGCGGATCTCCTGGTCATTATCCTCGACCTGATCCTGAGGCACATTCCCATTGTTTATTGGGAACAGTTTTATTTCCTGTACTCCATCTCCGTGTGTAATATCCACGCCGTCCTGCTTTATGCAGCCACTGACTGCTCTGTCTGGTTCACCGTCACTTTCACCTTTGATCGGTTTGTGGCCATTTGTTGCCAGAAGCTGAAAAGTAAATATTGCAGTGAGAAAACGGCGGCTGTGGTTCTGGGAGCAGTGACTGTGCTGAGCTGTTTAAAGAACATTTTCTGGTATTTTATGCTCACGGCTGAGTATTGGCTGGTGAACGCCCCCTGGTTTTGTGATGTAACAGGCGCTGTTATATCCTCCAGTGTCTGGGTCACAATTGAGTTCCTCCACCACATTCTAACCTCGTGTGTCCCATTTCTCCTGATTCTGCTGCTCAATGTTCTCACCGTCAGACACATTTTAGTGACCAGCAGAGCCCGCAGGAGACTCCGCGCTCACACCAATGGGGACGCTCAGTCTGACACAGAAATGAGAAACCGAAAAAAATCCATCATTTTACTGTTTGTGATCTCGGCCAATTTCATCCTGTTATGGTCAATGTTAATGCTGTTTTCTATATGGGCCCGGATGTATGATTTTGGGTATGAGTCTGTGTATCTCGAATGGTTTGTGCGGGAATTGGGCTTCATGCTGCAGCTCCTCAGTTGCTGCACAAACACCGCGATTTATGCCGTGACCCAGACTAAGTTCAGGCAGCAGCTGAAGAATGTGCTGAAATATCCCTTCACCCATATACATCCATCCATCAAATTCCCTCATTAATCAATCCATCCGGGATTTTCTCATTTCAGTTCAGTGTTTCAGCGATGGAGCAGCCTGTCGCTATGGTAACAGACTGAGGGTAGCGCTGGGTTGTCCATCCTTATCCCACAGGGGGGTTAAAGGGAAACATTTCAATGTTTCTCACAACTCAGGGGCCAGTGAGAAAAGGCACTATCCCACTGACTGTATCCATCAGTTCCATTTGTAACCAATAAAAATGTTGATTAAAGCGTGCCGAGCAGCAGAGTGACCGATGTTGTTGTGTGTCTTTCTGTTGGAGAAGCTGAGCTGCAGAGAGACAGACTCAGCCCCAAGTCCTGGTCCTCAGGGAAGGGGAAGGCACCGCGCCCTGAGCTCAGGAGCTGGGTTCAACACCCTCTGACTCCCCCACTCCAAACTGGACCCCCCATTTCCTCTCCCCCACTCTCTCCACCTGCCTCCACTCTTTCCTCTCCCCCTCCCCTGCACTCTCTCTCTCTCTCTCCTGCCGTCTCTGCCTCCCTCCCGCGATTCCGTCTCTACACCATTTTCCCCCCTCCTCCCATCTCCTACATCTCTCTGTCATCTCACAACCAACCCTCCAACCACATGCAGCTACAGCACCAACCACTACCCCCTCCTCCCCAGTCTCTGGATCAGAGGGAGAGGGACGCGTCAGGGAGACAGACTGCGTCAGAGAGGGAGGGAGGGGCAGGAGGGAGATATATTTATTCAGAGAGGAACAGAGGAGGTGGGGAGAAAGAGAGAACGAGGTAGGTGGATCGAGAGTGAGAGAGTGAAGGAGCAGAGAGAGAGAGAGGCAAGGGAGAGACAGAGAAATAGGGGAGGACTTAACGAGAGAGGGGTCAGAGAGAACGGGAGAGACAGGTTCAGATAGAACGGGAGAGAGAGGGGGACAGAGGACAGAGAGGGAGGTGACAGAGAGAGGAGGGTATGAGAGGGGGACACAGAGAGAGGGGGCACGGAGAGCGTGTGGGGACAGAGAGAATTACTAGATTAGATTAGATTCATTACAGTGTGGAAACAGGCCCTTCGGCCCAACAAGTCCACACTGACCCGCCGAAGCGCAACCCACCCATATCCCTACATTTACCCCTTACCTAACACTACGGGCAATTTAGCATGGCCAATACGCCTGACCTGCACATCTTTGGACTGTGGGAACAAACCGGAGCACCCGGAGGAAACCCACGCAAAAACGGGGAGAACATGCAAACTCCACATAGTCAGTCGCTTGAGGCAGTAATTGAACCGAGGTCTCTAGCGCTGTGAGGCAGCAGTGCTAACCACTGTGTCACCGTGCCGCCGAATGGGGCAGAGAGAGGGAGGACAGAGAGAGAGAGTGACAGAGAGAGAGGGGGGACAGAGAGGGGGGACAGACAGGAACACAGAGCGGGGAGAGGGGGGAAAGACACAGTGGGGACAGAAAAAGGGGGGTATAGAGAGGGGGGCAGAGAGAGGTGTAAAGGGGGGACAGAGAGAGAAAGGGGGTAGATTAGATTTTTAGATTAGATTACATTACAGTGTGGAAACAGGCCCTTCGGCCCAACAAGTCCACACCGACCCGCCGAAGCGAAACCCAGCGATACCCCTACATTTACCCCTTACCTAGCACTACGGGCAATTTAGTATGGCCAATTCACCTGACCCTGCACATCTTTGTGACTGTGGGAGGAAACCGGAGCACCCGGAGGAAACCCACGCAGACACGGGGAGAATGTGCAAACTCCACACAGTCAGTCGCCTGAGTCGGGAATTGAACCCGGGTCTCAGGCGCTGTGAGGCAGCAGTGCTAACCACTGTGCCACCGTGCCGCCCACAGAGAGAGGGGATGGGAGACAGAGAGAGACAGGACAGAGAGAAGGGGGACAGAGAGAGGGGGTACGTGGGACAGAGAGAGGGGGATAGAGAGAGAGAGAGGACAGAGAGAGAGGGGACAGAGAGAGGGGGGACAGAGAGAAGGGGGGCAGAGAGAGGGGTGACAGAGAGAGAGGGTACGTGGGACAGAGAGAGGGGGATAGAGAGAGAGAGAGGACAGAGAGAGAGGGGACAGAGAGAGAGGGGACAGAGAGAGGGGGACAGAGAGAAGGGGGGCAGAGAGAGGGGTGACAGAGAGAGAGGGTACGTGGGACAGAGAGAGGGGGATAGAGAGAGGGAGGGGACAGAGAGAGAAGGACAGAGAGGGGGACAGAGAGAGGGGGACAGAGATGGGGGCAGAGAGAGAGGGGCAGATAAAGAGGGGCAGTTAGAGAGGGGCAGATAGAGAGGGAGGGGGACAGAGAGCAGAGGACAGAGAGAGGGGGACAGAGAGAGGGGGACAGAGAGTGGGGGACAGAGAGAGGGGGACAGAAAGAGGGGGTAGAGAGAGCGGGGGAAAGAAAGAGGAGGAAAAACAGAGGGGGACAGAGGGGACGGAAAGAGAGAGTGGGGACAGAGAGAGGGTGGGACAGAGAGAGGGGCGGACAGAGAGGGGGGACAGAGAGGGGGAACAGAGAGGGGGGCGGTCAGAGAGGGAGGGGACAGAGAGAGAGGGGGGACAAGAGAGTCGCGGGAGAGAGGTAGGGGAGAGATGGGGAGAGAGGGGGGTAAAGAGAGGGGAGAGAGAGGTTGGACAGAGAGAGGGGGATAGTGAGTGGGGGGACAGAGAGAGGGGGACAGAGAGAGAGGGGTGGACAGAGAGATGGAGACAGAGGGAGAGGAGGGTACGGGGGGGTGAAGACAGAGGGGTGAAAGGGAGAGAGGGGTACAGAGAGAGAGAGGGACAGAGAGAGGGGGACAGAGAGGGGGGAAAACGAGGGGGGGCAGAGGTACGGGGGATTGAGAGAGGGGGGCAGTGAGAGAGGGACAGAGAGGGGGACACAGAGAGAGAGAGAGGACAGAGAGAGGGGAACAGAGAGAGGGGGACAGGGGGTCAGGCGGGACAGAGAGAGAGGGGACAGACAGAGGGGAACGGTGAGAGAGAGGGGCAGAGAGAGGGAAATGGAGAGAGAGGGGGACAGAGAGAGGTGGCATACAGAGGGGAACGGTGAGAGAGGGAGACAGAGAGGGGGACAGAGAGAGGGGAGCGGAGAGAGAGGGGGGACAGAGAGAGGGGGACAGAGAGAGGGGAACAGAGAGAGGGGAACAGAGAGAGGGGGGTACAGAGAGAGGGGAACAGAGAGGTGGGGGACAGAGAGAGGGGACAGAGAGAGGGGGATACAGAGAGGGGGGAACAGAGGGGGGCTGAGAGAGGGGCGCAGAGAGAGCGGGACAGAGAGAGGGGGGACTGAGAGAGGAGGGAACAGCGGGAGAGGGGGTCAGCGAGAGGGGGGCAGAGGGGGAAGAGAGAGAGGGTGACAGAGAGATAGGAGGACAGAGAGAGAGAGGGGACAGAGAGGGGGACAGAGAGAGGGGACAGAGAGAGAGGGGGACAGAGGAAGAGGGGGGGCAGTGAGGGCGGACAGAGAGAGAGGGAGGACAGAGAGAGGTGGTATAGAGAGAAAGGGACAGAGAGGAGGGACACAGAGGGTGGGACAGAGAGAGGGGGGACAGAGAGGGGGGGCAGAGAGGGGGGGGCAGAGAGAGGGCGACAGAGAGAGGGGGGACAGAGGGGGGTACAGGGAGAAGGAGGGGCAGAGAGAGAGGGGACAGTGAGAGAGGGGAGACAGAGAGACGGGGGCGCAGTAGAGGGGGAACAGGGGGACAGAGATTGGGGGACAGAGAGGGGGGAATGAGAGAGGGGGACAGAGTGGGCGGACTGAGAGCGGGGTGACAGAAGGAGGGGCAGAGAGAGAGAGGGGGACCGAGAGAGGGAGAGACGGGTGTGGGGGCAAGAGAGAGTGGGGTTCACAGAGAGAGGACGTCAGAGGGGGCAGAGAGAGGTGTATACAGAAAGGTGGACAGAGAGAGAGGGAGGGACAGAGAGATTGGGACAGAGAGAGAGGGGGGCAGAGAGTGGGGGACAGAGAGTGTGGGGACCGAGAGGGGGGACAGAGAGAGGGCGCGGAGAGCGGGGGCCAAGGGGAGGAGAGAAAGGGGACAGAGAGAGGAGGGAACAGAGGGAGAGGGGGTCAGTAGGGGCAGAGGGGGAAGAGAGAGGGATGACAGAGAGTGGAGGTACAGAGAGAGGGGGTACAGAGAGAGGGGGACAGAGAGAGGGGGACAGAGAGAGGGGGATAGAGAGAGGAGGGACAGAGAGGGGGGACAGAGAGGGGGGAACGGAGAGAGAGAAGGTCAGAGAGGGGGAAGACAGAGAGAGGGGAACGGAGAGAGGGGGTACAGAGAGGGGGTATAGAGAAGGGGGGACAGAGAGAGGGCAACGGAGAGAGGGGGCACAGATAGAGGGGAATGGACAGAGAGGGGAGACAGAGAGAGGGGATACACAGAGAGGGGTGGACAGAAAGAGGGGACAGAGAGAGGGTGGAAAGAAAGAAGGTGGGGCAGAGAGAGTGGGGACAGAGAGACGGAGGGACAGAGAAAGAAGGGGACAGAGAGAGGGGGACAGACAGAGAGGTTTGGACAGAGAGATGGGGACAGAGGGAGAGGAAGGGACAGAGTGAGAAGGTGACAGAGAGAGTGGGGACAGAGAGGAGGGTGACAGAGCAGGGGGTACAGAGAGGGGGGACAGCGAGAGAGGGGGACAGAGATAGGGGACAGAGAGAGAGTGGGGACAGAAAGAGGGGAGTGGACAGAGATATGTGGACAGAGTGGGAGGAAGGTACAGAGAGAGGGGTGGACAGAAAGAATGGGTACAGAGAGGAGGGTGACAGAGAGAGTGGTGACAGACAGAGGGGAACAGAGCGGGGGGACAGAGAGAGAGGGCGACAGAGAAAGGGGGACAGAGAGAGGAGGGTACAGAGGGAGATGGGGTCAGAAAGGGGGCAGAGGGGGAAGAGAGAGGGGTGACAGAGAGAGAGGGGGACAGAGAGAGATGAGAAAGTGAGAGAGTGGGGACAGAGAGGTGGGGACAGAGGGAGAGGAGGGTACAGAGAGAGGGGTGGACAGAAAGAGGGGTACAGAGAGAGGGTGGAAAGAAAGAGGGGGGAAGAGAGAGGGGGGACAGAGCGGGCGGACAGTGAGAGTGGAGACAGAGAGAGAGGGGGACTGAGAGAGGAGGGAACTGAGGGAAAGGGGGTCAGTGAGAGGGGGAGAGGGGGAAGAGAGAGGGGTGACAGAGAGAGAGGAGGACAGAGAGAGGGGGACAGACAGGGGGACAGAGAGAGAGGGGGACAGAGGAAGAGGGGGACAGAGAGAGGGGACAGAGAGAGGGGACAGAGGAAGAGGGGAGAGAGAGAGGTGGATAGAGAGAGAGGGAGGACAGAGAGAGGTGGTACACAGAGAGGGGGCATAGAGAGAGGGGGCATAGAGAGAGGGGGAACAGAGGGGGGTACAGGGGGAAGGAGGGACAGAGGGAGGGGGACAGAGAGAGTGGGGACAGTGAGAGAGAGGAGACAGAGAGACGGGGGCGTAGTGGAGGGCGGACAGGGGGAGGGAGAGGGGGCACAGAGAAGGGGAATGAGAGAGGGTGACAGATGGGGCGTACTGAGAGCGGGGGGACAGAGAGAAGGAGGGGCAGAGAGAGAGGGTGAACGAGAGAGGGCGACAGAGAGCAGGAGAGACTTTGGGGGGGAGGCAGAGAGAGTGGGGGTCACACAGAGAGGGGCGGCAGAGGGGGCAGAGAGAGGTGTACAGAGAGAGGGGTCAGAGAGAGAGTGGGGACAGAGAGAGAGGTGGGGACAGAGAGAGAGAGAGGACAGAGAGAGAGGGGGACAGAGAGAGAGGGGGCAGAGAGAGGGGGACAGAGCGGGGGGACAGAGAATGGGGTGACAGAGAAAGAAGGACAGAGAGAGGAGGGACAGAGGGAGAGGGGATCAGAGGGGGGGTTGCAGAGGGGGAAGAGAGAAGGGTGACAGAGAGAGAGGGGGACAGAGAGAGAGGGAGACAGAAAGAGAAGGGGACAGAGAGAGGGTGACAGAGCGAGAGTGGGGACAGAGAGAGAGGGGGTGCCAGAGAGAGGGGAGAAAGAGAGAGATGGGGGACAGAGAGACGGGGTGGATAGAGACATGGGGACAGAGGGAGAGGAGGGTACAGAGAGAGGGGTGGACAGAAAGAGGGGGACAGAGTGAGGGTGGAAAGAAAGAGGGGGAAAGAGAGGGGGACAGAGCGGGCGGACAGAGAGAGTGGTGACAGAAAGATGGAGGGACAGAGAAAGAGAGGGACATAGAGAGGGGGACAGAGAGAAGGAGGACAGAGTGGGGGCGGTCAGAGAGAGAGGGGGTCAAAGAGAGAGGGGGGATAGGGAGAGGGGGGACAGAGAGAGGGGGAGAGAGAGAGCGCGGTCAGAGAGAGGGGTCAGAGAGGGGTGGACAGAGAGAGGGGGACAAGAGAATTGGGAAGAGAGAGGATGGAGTGATAGGGGAGAGAGAGGGGGTAGAGAGATGGGGAAGAGAGATGGGGACAGAGAGAGGGAGACAGAGAGAGGGGTACGGAGAGAGGAGTGGACAGAAAGATGGGGACAGAGGGAGAGGGAGGGACAGAGTGAGCAGGTGACAGAGAGAGTGGGGACAGAGAGGAGGGTGAGAGAGCAGGGGGTACAGAGAGGGGGGCAGAGAGAGAGGGGGACAGAGATAGGGGACAGAGAGAGAGTGGGGACAGAGAGAGGGGGTGGACAGAGAGGGGTGACAGAGAGAGAGGAGGACAGAGAGAGAGGGAACAGAGAGGAGGATGACAGAGCAAGGGCTACAGAGAGGGGGGACAGAGAGAGAGTGGAGACAGAGATAGGGGGACAGAGAGAGAGGTGACAGGGAGAGAGGGAGACAGAGAGAGGGGGGACAGAGAGAGGGGGATAGAGAGGAGGGGGATAGAGAGGGGGGGACAGACAGAGGGGAAGGGAGAGAGAGGGGGGACGGAGAGAGGGGGGCAGAGAGAGGTAGGACAGAGAGAGGGGGAGAGAGGGGGAACAGAGAGAGGTGGATAGAGAGGAGGGGGACAGAGATGGGGGATGGGGGGACAGAGAGAGGGGAAGCGAGAGAGAGGGGACAGAGAGAGGGGGACAGAGAGAGGGAGGACAGAGAGAGGTTAACGGAGAGAGAGGGGCACAGAGAGAGGGGGGGCAGAGAGCGTGGTACAGAGAGAGGGGGACAGAGAGAGGGGGACAGAGAGAGGGGGGACAAAGAGAGGGGGGCAGAGAGACGGGGGACAGAGAGAGGTGAACGGAGAGAGAGGGGTAGAGAGAGAGGGGAACAGAGAGAGAGGGCGGTCAGAGAGAGAAGGGGAGCAAGAGAATGGGGGGACAGAATGAGGGAAGGGATGGGGAGAGAGAGGGGGTAAAAAGAGGGAAAAGAGAGAGAGGTGGACAGAGAGGGGCCAGTGAGTGGGGGTACAGAGAGAGGGGGCAGAGAGAGAGGGGGGCAGAGCGGAGGGAGGGAAAGAGAGGAGGGGGACAGAGAGGAGGGGGACAGAGAGAGGGGAAGGGAGAGATTTGGGGCCAGAGAGAGGGGCACAGAGAGGAGGGACAGAGAGGGGGCATTGAGAGAGGGGTGACAGAGGGAGGGGGACAGAAAGAGGGGAACGGAGAGAGAGGGGGGACAGAGAGTGGGTGATAGAGAGGAGGGGGACAGAGAGGAGGACAGAGAGAGGGCAACGGAGAGAGACGGGGCATTGAGAGAGGGGTACAGCGAGATGAATGGACAGAGAGGGGGAGAGACAGTGGGAGACAGAGAGAGGGGCGGTCAGAGAGATGGGGCAGAGAGAGACGGGGGCAAGAGAGTGGGGGGAGAGTGGGAGCGGAGAGATGGGGGGAGAGAGAGGATGGACAGAGAGGGGGACAGTGAATGGGGGGACAGAGAGAGGGGCAGAGAGAGCGGTCAGAGAGAGAGGGGGACAGAGAGGAGGGGGGACAGAGAGGAGGAGGTCAGAGAGGAGGGGAACAGAGAGGAGGGGGACAGAGAAAGGGGAACAGAGAGAGAGGGGGCCAGAGAGAGGGGGACAGAGAGGGGGGACAGAGAGAGGGGGGACAGAGAGAGGGCAAAGGAGAGAGAGGGGGACAGAGAGAGGGGGGCAGAGAGGGGGGAACGGAGTGAGCGCGGGGACAGAGAGAGGGGGAACAGAGAGGAAGGGGACAGAGAGAGGGGAACAGAGAGAGGGGGGATAGAGAGAGGGGGACAGAGAGGAGGGGGACAGAGAGGAAGACAGAGAGAGGGCAACGGAGAGACGGGGGCATTGAGAGAAGGGGATAGAGAGAGGGCAACGGAGTGAGAGGGGGACAGAGAGAGGGGGACAGAGAGAGGGGGTACAGAGAGAGGGGTACAGAGAGAGGGGAACAGAGAGAGGGCAACGGAGAGAGAGGGGGGACATAGAGAGGGGGGACAGAGAGTGGGCAACGGGGAGAGAGGGGGACAGAGAGGGGGGAAAGAGATGGGGGAACGGAGAGAGAGGGGTATAGAGAGAGGGGGGCAGAGAGAGGGCAACGGCGAGAGAGGGGGACAGAGAGAGGGGGACAGAGAGAGGGGGTACAGAGAGAGGGGTACAGAGAGAGGGGAACAGAGAGAGGGCAACGGAGAGAGGGCAACGGAGAGAGAGGGGGGACATAGAGAGGGGGGACAGAGAGTGGGCAACGGGGAGAGAGGGGGACAGAGAGGGGGAAAGAGATGGGGGAACGGAGAGAGAGCGGGGACAGAGAGAGGGAGGACAGCGGGGGGGCAGAGAGGGTGGACAGAGAGTGGGAGCACAGAGAGAGGGGGAGAGAGAGAGGAGAACGGAGAGGGTGGGGACAGAGGGGCGGGACAGAGAGGGGGGACAGAGAGGGGGAACAGAGAGACAGGAGGGACAGAGAGCGCGTGGACAGTGCGAGGGGGACAGAGTTAGGGGACAATGAAAGTGAGGCACAGAAAGAGAGAGGGGGATAGAGAGAGGGGGACAAGAGAGGGAGTAGAGAGACGGGGAGAGAGAGGGGAAGACAGACGGTGGAGAGATGGGAGAGAGAGGAGGGGAGAGAGGGGGGAGAGATGGGGGAGAAAGAAGAGGAGAGAGGGGAGAGAGAGGAGGGTAGAGAGAGGAGGGAAGAGAGAGGAGGGGAGCGAGAGGAGGGAAGAGAGAGGGGAGAGAGAGAGGGGGAGACAGAGGGGAAGAGGGGTAGAGAGAGGAGGGTAGAGGGAGGAGGAAAGAGAGAGGAGGGGAGAGAGTGGGGAGAGAGTGGGGGAGACGGGAGGTGAAGACGGGAGGAGGAGACGGGAGAGGGAGAGATGGGGAGAGTAAGAGGGTGAGTGAGGGAGGGATTGAGAGAGGGAAGGGGTGAGAGAGGGAGAGAGAGGAGGGAGGGTTCAGTGACAGAGTTGGGGAGAGAGTTAGTGAAGAGAGAATGGGGGTACAGAGAAAGTGAGGAGCAGAGAGAGAGGGAGTGAGGGGGAAAGGGAGGGGGAGGAGGAGAGATGGGACAGAGAGAGGCGTGGAGAGAGAGGGCGCAGAGAGAAGGGGAAGAGAGAGAGGGGGTAGAGAGCTAGTGGGAGAGCGGGGGAGAAGGAGGGGAGAGGGAGGGGGGAGAGGTGGAGAGAGAGAGGGAGAGAGAGTGAGCTGGACAGAGTGAGGGGGAGAGAGAGAGAGCAGGAAAGAGAGAGCGACAGGGAGAGGGGGCAGGAAGAGGGGAGCAGAGAGAGGGGGAAGAGGGAGGGGGCAGAGGGAGGGATCGAGGGAGGCAGGCGAGAGAGGGGTCGAGAGAGGGGTCGAGAGAGGGGAGGGGTGAGGGGAGGGGGAGAGAGGGTGAGAGAGAGGGGAGAGAGCGTGGGGAGAGAGAGAGAGTGGGGAGAAAGTGGGGGAGAGGGGGGAGACAGGGGAGGGGAGAAGGTGAGAGAGGGGAGGTTGAGAGCAGGGAGATAGAGAGGGGAGTTGGAGAGGGGAGAGGGATCGGAAGAGAGAGTAGAGAGAGGGGGAGAGAGACAGAGGGAGATAAAGAGAAGGGGAAGAGAGGAGAGTAGAGAGACGGTGGAGAGAGAGGTGGAGAGACAGAGGGAAGAGAGAAGGGGAGAGAGAGAGCTGGAGAGAGGGGAGAGAGAAGGGGTGAGAGAGAGGGGGAGAGAGAGGGGCGAGAGTCGAGATGATGGGGGTGAGAGTGGAGGCAAGAGTGGGGGGCGAGAGAGGGGGCGAGGGTAGGACGAAAAAAGGGCCGAGGGTAGGGTGAAAGAGGGGCCGAGAGAGGAGGGGCGAGAGAGGAGGGCGAGAGATGGGCGAGAGATGGGCGAGAGAGAGGGTGCGAGAGGGGGGCGAGAGAGGGGGGGGGGAGGGAGGGGAGAGAGAGGGAGGGGGAGAGAGGGGATAGAGAGAGTGTTGGGAAAAGAGGGGGTAGAGAGAGAGGGGAGAGAGGGGGGAGAGAGAGGCGGGAGAGATGAGAGCGGAGAGAGAGAGTGGGGGAGAGAGAGAGTTGAGAGACAGGGACAAGGGATTTGGGGACAGAGAGGGGAGAGAGTGAGAGGAGAGAAAGGGGGTGTGAGAGAGAGGCGAGAGAGAGGCGAGAGAGGTGGGGAGAGAGGGGGAGAGAGGAGGGTTAGAGGAGGAGAGAGAGAATGGGGAGAGAGAGTAGGGGAGAGAGTGGGGAGAGAGAAGGGGAAGGGAGGGGGGCGAGAGTCGGGAGAGAGAGGGGGAGAGAAAGGGGAAAGAGAGAAGGGATTAGAGTGAGGGAGAGAGAGTGGGGGTAGAGAGTGTGGGGAGAGAGGGGTGGAAGAGAGGGGGAGAGAGATGGGGAAGACAGAGGGGGAGAGAGAGGGGTTGAGGGGGGGAGAGAGGGGGGAGAGTGAAATGGGAGAGAGGGGGGCAGAGAGTGAGGGAGAGAGAGTGGGGGAGAGAGTGGGGAGAGAGAGTTGGGTGGAGAGAGTGGTGGGGAAAGAGTTTGGTGAAATAGTGGGGGAGGGAAACTGGGTGGGTAGAGTGGGGTTGGAGAGTGGGGTGAGATTGCGTTGGCTGAGAGGGGAGAGAGACTGGGGTAAGAGAGCGGTTAAGAGAGCAGGGTACGAGAGCGGAGAGAGAGAGAGAGGGGAAGGAGAGAGGAGAGAGAGTGGGGCGAGAAAAAGGGGAGATGGAGAGAGGGGAAGAGAGAGGGGTGGGAAGAGAGGGGAGAGAGAGAGGGTAGAGAAACAAAGGTAAAGAGCGAGGGAGAGAGAGAGACAGAGGGGGGTAGAGAGAGTGGATGAGAGAGGGGAGAGAGAGAGAGGGGAGAGAGTGGAGACGAGTGGGGGGCAAGAGTGGGGGCGAGAGGGGGCGAGATGGGGGCGAGAGAGGGTGCGAGAGAGGAGGGGAGAAACAGGAGAGCGAGACAGGGGCGAGAGATGGGCGAGAGAGGGAGCAAGTCGGGGGCGAGACAGGGGGAGAGAGGAGATAGAGAGAGGCTTGAGAGAGGGGGAGAGGGGGAGAGAGTGGGAGAGAGCGGGGGAGAGAGTGTGGGGGATAGAGAGTGGGAGAGAGAGTGGGAGGTGAGAGAGGGGGTGAGAGAGAGAGAGAGGCGAGAGAGAGGGGCAAGAGAGGTGTGGACAGAGGTGGGACAGAGAGGGGAGAGAGTGGGAGGAGAGAGCGAGGGGGAGAGAGTGGGGAAGAGAGTGGGGGAGGGAGGGGTGGGAGAGAGAGGGGGAGAGAGAGGGGAGAGAGATGGTGAAGAGAGATGGGTGGTGAGAAATGGGTGGAGAGAGAGGCTGAGAGAGAGGGGGCGAGAGAGAGGGGGAGAGAGAGGGGGCGAGAGAGAGTGGGGCGAGAGAGAGGGGGCGAGAGAGACGGGTTGAAAGAGAGGAGGCGAGAGAGAGTGAGGCGAGAGACAGGGGGAGAAAGAGAGGGAACGAGAGAGAGTGGGGCGAGAGAGAGGGGGCGAGAGAGAGGGGGCGAGAGAGAGGGGTTAAAAGAGAGGGGGAGAGAGAGAGTGGGGCGAGAGAGAGTGGGGTGAGAGAGAGTGGGGTGAGAGAGAGGTGGAGAAAAAGGGGGCGAGATAGTGTGGGGTGAGAGAGAGGGGTTGAAAGAGAGGGGGCGAGAGAGAGTGGGGCGAGAGAGAGGGGGCGAGAGAGAGGGGGCGAGAGAGAGGGGTTAAAAGAGAGGGGGAGAGAGAGAGTGGGGCGAGAGAGAGTGGGGTGAGAGAGAGTGGGGTGAGAGAGAGGTGGAGAAAAAGGGGGCGAGATAGTGTGGGGTGAGAGAGAGGGGTTGAAAGAGAGGGGGCGAGAGAGAGTGGGGCGAGAGAGAGGAGTTGAAAGAGAGTGGGGCGAGAGAGAGTGGGGAGAGAGAGGGGTGAGAGATGGGAGAGAGGGGAGAGAGAGGGAGGGTGAGAGAGGGGGCGAGTGAGAGGGGGCAGAGAGAGGGGGAGAGAAAGGGGGAGAGCGTTTAGGGAGAGAGAGGTTGGCTTGAGGTGGGAGGGAGGGGGAGAAAGAGGGTGTGAGAGTCGGGTGAGACGGGGGTGAAAGAGGGGGGAGTGAGAGTGGGGAGAGAGAGGGTGTGAGAGAGGGTGTGGGAGAGGGGGTGAGAGAGGGGGTGAGAGAGAGGGTTGAGAAAAGGGGAAAGACAGGGGTGTGTGGGAAGAGTAGGGGACCGAGAAAGGGGGAGAGGAAGAGGGGGAGTGAGATTGGGGAGACAGTGCAGAGAGAGTAGGGAAAGAGAGAGAGGGGGAGAGTGAGATGGTGAGAGAGGGAGGGGAGAGAGGGTGGAGAGAGAGGAGAGAGAGAGGGGACGAGAGAGGGGGAGAGAGAGAGGGGAGAGAGATGGTGTGAGAGTGGGTGAAGAGAGTGGGGAGAGAGTGGGGAAAGAGAGTGGGGGAAAGAGAGGAGAGAGTGAGAAAATGAGAGAGGCAGGGAGTGAGAGAGGTAGAGATTTAGGCGACAGAGTGGGAGAGAGAGTTTGTGAAGAGAGAGGGGAGAGAGAGATTGGGGGTCGAGTGAGGGGAAGGGCGGGGTAGAGAGAGAGATAGAGAGAGGTGGTGAGAGAGTGGGGTAGAGAGATAGAGAGGGGAAAGGGAAGGGGAGAGAAGGGGAGGCGGAGAGAGGGGGAGAGTGGCGGACAGAGAGGAGAGAGAGGCGGACAGAGGGAGGGGGACAGAGGGACAGGGACAGAGGGAGAGGGCAGAGCGTGGAGGGAAAGAGAGAGGGGGAGAGAGAGGGGGAGAGATGGAGGGGGAGAGAGAGTGGGGGAGGGAGACGGTTAGGGAGGGAGAGAGAGGGGGGGAGAGATTTAGGTGACAGAGTCGGGGAGAGTTAGTGAAGAGAGAGGGGAGAGAGAGAGTGAGATGTAGAGAGAGAGTGGGTGAGAGAGAGAGGTGTAGAGAGAAGGGGAGAGAGGAGGGGAGAGGGGAGAGAGGAGTTAAAGGGGGAAAGGGGTGTGTAGAGGGGGAAGAGAGAGAGGCGGCAGAGAGAGAGATAGGGAGGGCGAAGAGAGACGGGGAGGGCGAGAGAGTGGGGGAGAGAGATTGGAGAGCGACGGGGAGAGGGGGGCGAGACGGGGAGAGAGGGGAGGGAGAGGAAGGTGCGAGGGAGGGTGAGGGGGGACAGAAAGAGACTGAGAGCGGGGCGAGAGAGTGGGGAGAGAGAGAGATGGGACAGAGAGTTGGGGAAGAGAGATCAGTCCCAACACTGCAATCGGCCCCTCCCTGAATGATCCCTACCCAACACTGCACCTACCCCCTCCCTAACTGATCCCTACACAACACTGCAATCACCCCCTCCTTGACTGATCCCTACAAAAGGCTACACTCACACCCTCCCTGACTGATCCATACCCAACACTGCAATCTCCCCCTCCCTGACTGATCACTACCCAACTCTGCAATCTCCACCTCCCTGACTGATCCGACCCAGCACTGCACTCTCCCCCTCCCTGTCTGATACCTACACAACACTGCACTCACCCCCTCCTTGAATGACCCCATGCCCAACGCTGCACTCACCCCCTCCCTGACTGATCCCTACACAACACTGCAATCACCCCCTCCCTGACTGATCCCTACACAACACTGCAATTTCCCCCTCACTCTCCTGTCCTACCCAACAAAGCAATCTCCCCCTCCTGACCCATCTCTCCCAGATCAGGTCAGAGAGTTGCAGGTATTAATAATTAATCCTCTCCTTTGTGTATTTGACTGTGACAACACAGAGAACACGAGGTGCTGTCAATCTCCAGAGTGTTCGATGGGAGCACTTCGAGGAAGCTTTCCTCCAGATCTAAGTACATTCTCAAACTAATCTAGGATGTTTACATGATAACCGTTTCAGTGAAGCTTAACTTTGAACCTTTTCTGTGCCTTGCTGACGTTACCTGGGATCACTGATAACCTGGGCAGGACTGTTCCTGGGAATTTTGATGGGAGCCAGAGTAAATGAAGATTTCTGGGTCATATTCCTTCACATGGAAGAGATAAAGTCTCACAAGTGAACATTGAGATGCTGATGGTGTTGTTCAGTTATTTCTAAAAACAAGGTAAACAACCCAACCAGAATTTTCGGAGTGAGGTGACAGTGGGGGAGCACTTTGGAACTGGTGGCCATATTTCTATTAATATTGTAATCATTGTGGAGTAAGGCAAAATGTTCCAGAGGTGCTAGTTCTACATTGGGGCAAAGCACATTTTGACGGAATTAGACAGCAGCTTGCAGGGGTTGGTTTGAGTAGTGTGTTTGCAGGCAAAGGGACCTCTGGCAAGTGGAAGTACTTTAAATGTTGGATAGGTTCAGTTCAAGATCTGTACGTTCCTGTGAGTGTGAAGAGCAAGGTTGGCAGGAATATGGAACCCTGGATGACAAGAGACATTGAGGCTTGAACCAGAAAAAAACAAGGCAGACATGGCTCAGGTACAGGCAGCTGGGGTCAAGGGAATCCCTGGGGATAAATAGGGGATACAAGAGTTCACTGAAGAAGGACATCAGGAGGGCAGATGACCTTGGCTGAGAATATTTGGGTGAATCCAAAGAGATTCTTGAAGTATGTTTAAGGAAAAAGAATAACTAGAGAAAGAATAGGACTCTTCATGGGCATGTATATGCAGAATCGCAAGAGTTATTTCTCTTCTGTGTGACCGTGGAGAAGTACATGAAGGCTTGGGAGATTGGGGAAGTTAGTGATGTCTCTTGGGGACAGTCCATATCACAGGAGAGGAAGTGTTGAATGTTTTAGAATGTATGAACGTGGATAAATCTCCTGACCAAAAATATACACCAACACTGCAAGAGGCGAGAGAAGAAATTGTGGAGTCCCTGGCTGATCTTTTTGCATCAACGTTACCCAGGGGTGAGGCCCCAGATTTTGGAGGGCAGTAAATGTTGTGCCCTTATTCGAGAAGGGCTGCAAAGGAAAACCTGGGAACTATAGATCAGTAAACCTAACATACGTGGTAAGTAAATTACTTGAGAAGATGCTATGCATTTGGAAATACAGCATTTGATTGGGAGTCGTCAGCATAGCCTTTTGTGTGGGAGACCATGCCTCACAAATTTGTTAGCATTCTTTGATGAAGTGATCAGGAAGGTTGACGAGGGCAGGCCAGTACATGTAGACTCTACAGATTTCAGGAAGGCCTTTCATAAGGTTCCACATGGTACCTTGCTCTGGAAGGTTATATCGCATGAAATCCAGGGGCCGTTAGCAGACTGGGTACACCATTGGCTTGATAGTAGAAAGCAGAGGGTAACAGTCCGACTGAAGGCCTGTGACTAGTGGTGTGCCCGAGCGGTCATAGAATCATAGAATCCCTCCTCTGTGGAAACAGGCCCTTCGGCCCAACAAGTCTACTAGCCCTCTGAAGATTATTCCACCCAAACCTATTCCCGTACCCTGTTACTCTACATTAACCCCTGACTAATGCAACTTACTTACACATCCATGAACACTATAGGCAATTGAGCATGGCCAATTTACCTGACCTGCACATCTTTGGACTGTGGGAGGAAACCGGAGCACCCAGAGGAAACCCACGCAGACATGGGGAGAACATACAAACTCAGTTGGGGTGGTATGGTGGTTCAGTGGTTGGCACTGCTGCCTCACAGCGCCAGGGATCCGGGTTTGACCCCAGCCTCGGGTGACTGTGTGGAGTTTACACATTCTCCCTGTGTCTGCGTGGGTTTCCTCTGGGTGCTCCGGTTTCCTCCCACAATCCAAAATGTGCAGGTCAGATGAATTGGCCAGGCTAAATTGCCCATAGCGCTTGGTGCATTCGTCAAGGGTAAATATTGGGTAGGGAGAATAGCTCTGGGTGGGTTTCTCATCGGCAGGTCGGTGTGGATTTGTTGGGCCAAATGGCCTGTTTCCATACTGCAGGAAATCTACCCCTAACAGGATCTAACCTACACAGACCATCCTATGAGGTGGGAATTGTACCCAGATCCACGGCGCTGTGAGGCAGCAGTGCTAACCAATGAGCCACTGTGCCACTGAGCTGGTCAGTGCTAGGCCCATTGCTAAGGCATGATTAGTAAGTTTGCAGGTTACACTAAAATAAGTGAGGAAGGTTCTCAGCAATTGCAACAGGGCCTTGATCAGCTGGGGAATTGGGCTGAGAAATGGAAAATGGAGTTAATATAGACAAGGGCGAGATCGAGCATTTTGGAAAGTCACATCAAGACAGGGGTTTCATGGTGAATGGTAGGGCCTGAAGGATTGTAGTGGAACAGAGGGACCTTGGATTCCAGGGGCAGGGTTCTCTGAGAGTGGAGTCACAGGGAGACAGGGCAGTGATGAAGGCCTTTGGCACACTGGGCCCTTCGTCAGTCAGGGCATGGAATATCGAAGTTGGGAAGTTCTGTTGTAGTTGTGCAGGATGTTGGTGAGGCGGCACTTGGAATATTGTGTTCGGTTTTGCCCATCTTGCTATAGGAAGGATGTTATTAAACTGGAAAGAGTGCAGACGAAATTTACAAGGATGTTGCCAGAACCCAACTAGACGGTTATAGAGAGAGGTTGGACAAGCTAGGGCATTGTCTTTAGTGCGTAGGAGACTGAGGGGTGTCCTTATAGAGGTGTATAAGATCATGGGAGGCATGGATAGGGTGAATGCACTCAGTCTTTATCCAAGACTTGGGGAATTGAGGACAAAATGGCATCAGTTTAAGGTGAAAGGGGAAAGATTAAAAGTAAACCCGAGGGACAACCCTTTTCTCCAGAGAGTGATACACATATGAAATGAACTTCCAGCGGAAGTGGTCAAGGAGGATACATTTAATAACATTTAAAAGGCACTTGGACAAATACATGGAGAGGAACATATTGGAAGGATATGAGCCAAGTGCAGGGAAACGGGGTTAGCGTGGATGGGCCAGTTTGGGCCTGTCTCCATGCTGCAGAACTCTGTGACTCGATGAACATATTCAGGTGTCCCCTAATACAGAAGCAGCCAAAGCGACATGAACACGAGCCGGTACAAATGTGAAACAGTCCGGCAGAATTTGGCAGGAAACCAGCCTGGCCTTGCAGCGAAGGATTCCTGGCACAGGATCTGTGGTGAGATGCCCATAGAGAACTGGGGAAGGAATATGGAAAGCTCACTCCACTGCCGATAGCCTGGAGGATCCCCGGCTGGGATAAGGCAGCTGGGATCCGGTCACCCCAGGGAAACCTACAGGCTGTGACCGAGCTAGGTTTCCTACACAATGAGCAGGACAGAAGGTTGCAGGAAAATCTCACCCACATGGGACTACTCCAGTTACAATTGGGAAGAGCCCAATCCAGTGAAAGGGGGGTCTCTGGGGATGGGGAGGCAGCCTCAGGTTACATTGACAATCTGGAAGGACAGTGTATGAGCTCCAAGCAGCTGCATGGGTCCTGTACACCTGCAACACGGAGCAACACACATCAGGCCCCAGTAGGAGGTGCCAGGAACAAATACAATCCCTAGGGAACAAGGGCTCCTTCCAGAATGGGATAGTGTGTGCCCTTGGGATTCTACCTCCCCAAAAAGATAATGACAGGCCCCTTCCTGACACATCCACACACGCCCACAGATGGGAACTCCCACTGCATTGCTCCCAGGTAACTGCAACTTTTGCCCCCAGCCCTGACCCACAGACGGACCCAGATTCCATGAATCCTATGGTTACCCAGTGTCAGACAGCGGATGGTCTCACTCCATACACAACAGCCATTGCAGGCACGCAGCTGGTGGGCAGCATCAAAAAGACCACTCTGTTTGATCCTGTCTCAAAACCAGATACATTTTCGTATAAGACAGACCGACTGTCTGTCATACACGGACTGGATGCTGACAAACAAACTAAATTAATCACCATGTGACTTTGTCCACCAGGCCATTCAGCCCTCCGTGAGGGACAACAGTGAGGGAGGGGCATCCATAATGAAATGAAGGCAGCGGTCCTCACTGCTCAAGAAAAGTCCCATCCCAGATTAGTGACAAACAGCGTAAATATTTGTTCCAGGAGAACACCCACATCAACATCTCTCACTGTCACTTACAGCAGCTCACCAAGGGCTGGGTTAATGACAGCTGCAAGGATACTTTCGGTGAGGCACTGGGCTTGGTGCGAGGGATTCCAATTATCCCAAGTGACAAAGTTTGGATGGGGATCTTTGAAGTCGAAAGTATCGGATTACATTAAAAAAGGTATTTGGATGGGTTATCATGATTCCATACCACATGCTGTGAAGATAGACGGGACATTGACAGGGACAACACTTATGTAAATGTGAAGGAACAGGCCATACCACGGCATTCCCACTGCCTGTCATAAACGAATTCGGCTCCTCTCACATCGGCTGTAGTCCTAACTGCACTCACCTTAATATATCTCGGTATACCGGTGGTTAGGATTGAAGACTGCAACAGATGGGTACGATCATGGTGAATAATGCCTGGAAACACCCCCAGGGACTGGAAGGTAGATGGAACTCCCCGGGTGATCACCTTTAGTTTCATTCATTTGCAGCGTTTGAGTGTTCCTGGCTGGGCCCAGTATTGATTGCCTGTCCGTAGCTGCTGGGGAGCTGGTTTTGGTGGTGAGCTGCCTCCTTGAACTGTTGCAGGTGGCGGACCCACAATGTCCTTAGGGAGGGAATTCCAGGAGTTTGAGCCAGCAGGTCTCATTCCCTTGCATTTATTCTGATCACTGGATGTTGGCTATGCATCACAATTCTGTATGGATTCCCAGAACGGAATATGTTTTGTCGAAACAGTTAGAACAGCCACAGTCGCTCAGTGGTTAGCACTGTTACCTCACAGCGCCAGAGACCTGGGTTTGATTCCACTCCTGAGCGACTGTCTGTGTGGATTTTGAACATTCTCCCTGCATCTGCATGGGTTTTCTCCCACTGTTCAATAACTCACATTTTTGACAGATTGCCTATAGTGTCGAGGGATATTCAGGTTAGCAGGAATAGCCATGGGAAATGCAGCGTTTCAGGGATATCATCAGGGGACGGATCTGAGTTGGATTCTCTTCAGAGGATCTTTGTGGACTCAATGGGCTGAAGGGCCTGTTTCTGCTCTGTGGGGATTCAATGATATCACTTATCAGCCATATGACAGTCGGTGTGACAATGTACAAAATGGCTTTCGCTCAAACTGCAGGCTACTCTGACAACAAACATAACCAGCTTTCAAAATTAGGATTGTAATTCATTGTATAATCTTCTTTCCTTTCAAAAGACTGGATGGGGGAAGGGGAATGGGTGAAATGTTGCGGTCTCCTTGCTAAAACACAGATAGACAGCCAAGAGATGCTGGGTATACTGGACAAGTTATACTCCCAAATCACAAAAGCCAGATAGCAGCCAGATGGTTATACCATCAGCATAATGTCAAACGCAACAGTTCACCTGGGCAGACATATCCCTAACAACGTCTCGACCAAACAAAGGAGGGCCCAGATAGGAAGGCACTGGGTCCTGCTACATAAAGAAACTAACAGGAACAATCCATCCAAATGATTAGCAACGCTTCAAACTATTAACTGATTCTCCGAATTGGCCAGAAGTACAGAAAGTTCTGGGAAACCATCCAGAAATGAACAAAACGAGGATTCACCTGCAGACTGATTTCTTGAATTTTCTGGAGGCTTTCTGAGGTGACCAACATGGCAAGGGACAGAGACCAGCTCACCATCCAGAGAGAGGGAGAGAGAGAGGGAGAGAGAGGGAGAGAGATAAGCTGAAGCAAACCCCAGGAGCATGGGAGAGAGGGAGTGTGCAAAACCATATAGAGAGAGGGAACTGGAACCAACTGGAATACTGAGTATCACCCCTTCAGTCTGTCCATGCTTTAACACCTGTTTGTCTCAGTCTGACTTCCCCATCTCTCTTTGTCCTTCTCTCTCTCTGTCTGTCTCTTTCTCTCAATCTGCCTTTCTCTCGCAACCTCCCTCTCACTGTCTGGCTCTGCCCCATCTTTCTCCAATCCCCCTTCTTCATCCCCACTCTCTCTACCTCTCTCTCTTTTTCTCACCCTCCTTTTCTCTTTTTCTTTATTTCAGACCTGAAAGTGCTCACCCAATTTTGAACCCCCTAAAAATATTTTGCTCCTCATTTTCACTCTCCTCCCAAATTTATCCCCTTCCCCAAATATTTTTCCTCCCAAATACCTACTTCACTAAATATGCTCCCCCTCAATTATTTTGCTGCCCCCAACACTGCTGTGAGCCCCACTCACTGGGGCAGACGGTGTTGAGTGGAAAAGTGTGGAGCTGGAAAAGCCCAGCAGGTCAAGCCTGAACCATCGACTCTCCTGGCTGACCTGCTGTGCTTCTCCAGCTCCTTACTTTGTAACTCTGGCTCTCCAGCATCTGCAGTCCTCACTTTCTCACACCAGTAAATGAGTCTGGGTTGACTGACTGGCCTGGGACTATTTTAATGTACAGCAAGATCCCAGTGCCAGAATTACAGAAGGTTTGTATCACAGATGGAGTCCTTTCTGCCGATCATCTCACCTCCCCCATGAAATGATCCTGGTCCGGTTCAGCATCCTCAGGATTGGCCCCTGAATGGCCTCATTGACTATCCTTCCTGTGGAGACCTCTTCTCCACCCTGTCTCAGGCTTTGCATCACATGCTATCCCTCTCTCCATCTCTCTGAAAACAGCCCCTCCTTTCTCCACCAACTCCAAAGCCCAATTAAACCCTCCCCCAGTCTCTGGCTGTCCCACTCCCTCCGTACCTCCCACTCTCCCCCTTCCCATGCAGACTCACAGCCCCTGGGCTGGAGGACATAGTGCAGAGACTAACTCGCCTTTTGACTG
Organism: Chiloscyllium plagiosum; assembly: GCF_037043375.1. NCBI lineage: Eukaryota > Metazoa > Chordata > Chondrichthyes > Orectolobiformes > Hemiscylliidae > Chiloscyllium > Chiloscyllium plagiosum. Next base: position 114,764,878 of record NW_028270156.1, read on the forward strand.
ACTGCTGTAATGCACACCAAGATCCCACTCTAAAACCATCGCCAAGTACACACACTGTCCTTCTCCCTCAATATATGTCCTTCTCACTCTCTCTCTCTCTCCCTCACTGTCCCTCTCACTCTGTCCTTTTCTCACTCCACCTCCTTGACTCTTACTGCCCATCTCTCTCTCTCCACTTTCTCCATCTCCACTCTCTCCATGTCTCTTTCTCTTTTTGTCACTCTCCCTTTCTCCTTCTCTTTTTCTCTATTTCAGACTCACTCAGAAAAGTACATCATGTTCCTTCCACTCACCCCCTCCCCACAGTGGGGGTAAATCCTGGGAGAGACCAGCCACTGCGGCAAGCTCTTCCCAATGCCCCTTCCCCCAGTCACTGGGACAGAGCAGAGGGGTCCAGGGAGAAAGAGGGAGAGAAACTACAGGAGATAAAGAGAGAAGGACGGACACACAGTGAGAGGGAGGGAGAGAACAAGAGAAAGACAGGCAGGCAGAGGGAGGGAGAGAACTTGAGAAGAACTGAGAGAGAGAGCAGGAGAGAGACAGACAGAGACAGAGAGAGTGAAACTCCAGGAAGAGTAATACAATGTCAGACAGATACAAGGTGAAAATGGGGGGAGAAAGAAAGGGAGAGAAGTTCAGGCAGACAGCAAGACAGAAATCCCAGGGAGAGATATAGGACAGAGAGAGAGAGGAGTTGCAACAGCAGAGAGATAGAGCTGAGAGAGTGGGGTGGTGGTGGGGGCTGTGATGTGGCTAGAATGACGTACAGAGCTGATGCAAGATCCCACAGAGCTGACAGACAGATGCAGAGAGAGGTGAGCAAGGTGTTGGTTTTATGAAAGACTGAATGATTAAACATTACTGAAAAACCTGGTGAGGTGACAAATGGGGAAGGGAATCTACCGGGAAACGTAAACAGGGCAGAGATGTGAAGGATGTTGAGGGATAGGGATTGAAGGAAAGATGTGGGAGAGAGAACTGGGAACACAGAAATAGAGATGAGAGCTGCAGAGAGAGAGGGAAGCAGTGGAATCTGTGGGATCAGATAACTCTCTGGCATTTTGCTCCTTTGTCTCGCCCCATTCCCACAGACAGCCTGAATCCCACAATTCGTGTGTGTGTGTGTGTGTGTGTGTGTGGGTGCGCGCGCACGCGCGCTTTCGTCTGATGATTCGTCATGGCAGAATAATTTGATTCTCTGTCTCTGTATTTTCTTAGCTTCAGCTCCCAAATCAAATGTTGAATCACCCACGATGCTATTGAATACAAGGGCAGGCTCGAGGGGCTGAATGGTCTCCTCCTGTTCCTATTCCGGATGGTCTTATGTTCTTAACGCTATCTCCCAGCTCTTGGCCCCCACCCTGGAGGTTATGACTCCACAAGGTCCTGATCTGTAGAGTGCTGCACTCTTCCGTGAGTCTCGGAGGGAACCAGCCTGATTTGGATTGGAGTTGCAGCCTCTCAGTGAGAAGTGAAATCTCGACATTCCCCTCAGTGTCTCACTGTAAGGTGGAGCAGGCCAGTCACGGGAAGCAAACAGCAGGCCAGATGTGCTCTGTCCTCCAGCTCCATTTCAGAAGGCCACATGGGAGGGGCATGTTTCCTTCATCAGCTTCCCGAGCTCTCCCTTCTGGGTTAGGGTGGGGGCCGAATGGTCTTGCTTCTGGCTTCTATTGAAGTGCAGGCTGGCTATGATTGGGTTATATAGGACATGCCCCTGGAGTGAGGTCAGTTAGCTCAGTTCGCTGGTCAGTTAGCTTACCACACCAGCTAGAGTTACTCTAAAGGACTCTCCTTCCCAACCTGTCCCCTCAGCTGGGCCATGGTGACCCTCTGATTAAATTTCCACCAGACACCACTCTCGAATGCAGAGCTGTCCCATGCTCTGGTAAGACTACGGTGACATTACATTGGTTTGTACCTGGAGCACTGTGTGCAGGACTATTCACTGCATTGCCAGAGGGATGTTAGTGTGTGGGGAAGGTTTACTGGATGAATCCCCACTGGAATGAACAGCACTCTCTTTGCCCCAGTTAAGCCACCCTGACAGATTTTGTATCTTTGGAGACACAAGGACCAATTCACCTGAAACAGCAGCTGGGCACACAATAAGACTGGCTAGTTTACACAAGCTCCCTCAAACACTCACACACACTCACACACACATACACACACAGACACACGCTCCCTCAAACACACACAGACACATTCTCTCTCACACACACATACACAAAGGACCCACACACAGACACACGCTCCCTCAAACCCACACAGACTCTCTCACACACACATACACACACAGATACACGTTCCCTCAAATACACACACAGACGCACTCTCTCACACACACATACAGACACTCACTCTCTCTCACACACTCTCTCTCTCACACACGCACAGACACTCTCTCTCACACACACAGACACTCTCTCTCTCTCACACATGCACACAGACATCCTCTCTCCCACACAAACAGATACACTCTCTCAAACACTGACACACTCTCTTACATAGATACACACTCTCTCTCATACACAAACACTCTCACTCTCCCACACACACAGATACACTCTCTCAATCACAGACACACTCTCTCACAAACACACACTTTCTCTCATACACACACACTCTCTCTCATACACACACACTCTCACTCTCCCACACACAGAGACACTCTCCCACACACATAGGCACTCTCCCACACACATGCACACACGGGCACCCACTGTCTCTCACACGCACATACACACACAGACCACGCGCTCCCTCAAACACACAGATACTCTCTCTCTCTCTCTCTCTGTCATACACACACACATAAACACACAGTTGCACTTTCTCTCTCACACACACATACACACGCTCCCTCAAACACACACAGGCACACTCTCTCTCACGCACACACGGACACACACACTCTCTCTCTCGGACACACACTCTTTCTCTCTCACTCACGCACAGACACACTCTCTCTCACACAATCTCACGCAGAGACATGAGCTGAAAAATGTGTTGCTAGAAAAGCGCAGCAGGTCAGGCAGCATCCAATGAGCAGGAGAATCGATGTTTCAGGCATAAGCCCTTCTTCAGGAATCATACACAGACATACTCACTCTCTTTCACACAAAGACACACTCACTCTCTCACACACATACACACTCTCTCTCACACACACAGATATACTGTCATACACACACAGACACACTCTCTCACACACACACATACACACTCTCTCACACACACACATACACACTCTCTCACACACATATATATAAACAGACACACTCTCTCTCACACACATATACACATTCTCACACACACACCCTCACTCTCACACACCTGCACACACAGACACACACCCCCTCAAACACACAGAGACCCTCACTCTCACATAAACACACACATTCTCTCTCACTCACACACATACAGACACACATAGATACACATGCATCCACTCTCTCATACACACACAAACACGGACAGTCTCTCTGTGTGTCTGTTTCTCTCACACACAAGCATACACACACACAGGGCTGTAAAGGCATGGTTGAGGTATTGATGAAAAAATGAATTCTCCGAGGACTGAACCCTGATCTAGCATGATGACTGCTCCAGGGAGACAGACAGCAGCTACAGATGACTTGTTGGATCTTCCTGTGTCCCACCTCTTGCATCGACAGCGTTAGTCTGTTTGGGTGCCTGCTTTTCTAAAGCGTCTCCAAGCAACAAGTGACAATAGATTGATGAAAGTTTTCCTCCAAACCATGTTTCAGACGCATCCTGACGTTATTTTTCACTGATTGTTTAAAATGATCTGAATCTTCTGAAATGGGGAGTGGCTTCCATTTCAAATTAGGACACCAGAGTGCCTCAGGGACCCTGAGGAAATGATCTGCACTCTGTACCACCACATAATTCTCCCTCAATACCTCAGACAGTGCTCCCTCAATACCTCAGAAAGTGCTCCCTCAATACCTCAGAAAGTGCTCACTCCGTACCTCAGATAGTGCTCCCTCGATGCCTCTGAAAGAGCTCCCTCAGTACCTCAGAAAGTGCTCCCTCAGTACCTCAGATAGTTCTCCCTCAATACCTCAGATAGTTCTCATCAATACGTCAGAAAGTGCTCCCGCAGTACCTCAGAACATGCTCCCTCAATACCTCAGATAATTCTCCCTCAATAGTACCGATAATTGCCCCTCAGTAGCTCAGATACATCTTCCTCAATACCTTAGAAAATGGTCTCTCAATACCTCAGAAAGTGCTTCTTCAGTACCTCAAAGTGCTCCCTCAATGCCTCAGAATGTTTTCCCTCAATATCTCAGACACTGCTCCCTTATTACCTCAGATAGTGCTCCCTCAGTACCTCAGAAAGTGTTCCCTTAACCTCAGAAAGTGTTCCCTCAGTACATCAGAAAGTTCTCGCTCAGTACCTCAGACAGTTCTCCGTCAGTACCTCAGATAGTGCTCCCTCAGTACCTCAGATAGTGTTCTCGCAATATGTTAGAAAGTGCTCCCTCAATACCTCAGAAAGTGCTCCCTCATTACCACACAAAGTGCTCCCTCAATACCACACAAAGTGATCTCTCAATACCTCAGATAGTGCTCCTTCAATACTTCGGAAAGTGCTCCCTCAATACCTCAGAAAGTGCGCCTCAATACCTCAGATAGTGCTCCCTTAGTAACTCAGATATTGCTCCCTCAGTACCTCAGATAGTGCTTGCTCAATAACTCAGAAAGTGCTCCCTCATTACCTCAAATAGTGCTTCCGCATTTGCTCAGATAGTACTTCCTCAATACCTCAGAAAGTGCTCCCCAATACCACAGATAGTGCACCGTCAGTTCATCAGAAAGTGCTCCCTCAATACCTCAGATAGTGCACCCTCAGTTCATCAGAAAGTGCTCCCTCAATACCTCAGATAGGGCAACCTCAATACCACAGAAAAAGCTCCCTCAATATTTCAGAAAAGGCTCCCTCAATACCACAAATAGTGCAACTCCAGTACCTCAGAAAGCGCACCGTCAATACCTCAGACAGTGCACCCTCAGTAACTCAGAAAGTGCTCCCTCACTACCTCAGAAATTGCTCCCTCAATTCCACAGATAGTACTTCCTCAATAGCTCGGATAGTGCACCGTCAATACCTCAGGAAATGCTCCCTCAGTACCTCATATAGTCCGTCCCTCAAACTTCACCCTCAACCCCGCCACCCCACCAACCCTCCCGACCAACGGAACCTCTTTCGGTTTGTGCAACCAACCCCATCTGTGTAACTGTCTCCAACCCAGCAACCTGGCATCCTCCATTGTCTTCCTATTTCCGTCGCCTCCAGAGCCTAGAAGCCTTCTTATAATCTTTAAACGTCTTCAGTCACTACAAACTTCAATATTTCTGTTAGTATATACAATCCTCTTCTCCCTGAAACACCGTGAAACTCCCAGTCAACTATAGACCGGTGAGCCTGACGGCATTAATATTCACAGCTACACAACATTGTGGAAAGTCAGGCAGAATGGGAAGCAGGATGGGGATCTCTCATCGTTAGGGATAACAGTGGGATGATGAAGAAAATATTGTGGCCTTAGATTATCAATCAGTCGTAGACCAAATTATGGGTAATAAGGGTCAGAACAAAGAAGTGGAAGGGCAGTGTTAAGGCTCCTTTACAGCATGACATTATGAGAAACTACATTAACAGGGAATTATTTGAATTTGTAACAAAGGCACTATGATAATTGAGAGGGTATTTAACTTTCCTCTGTCATCATCGCATTGGTGATGGGTCAGAGATGAGGCTGACTCTCTCCCGCTCTTTGGGGGAGTCTGTCGGTGGCTGTACAGTCGGATGTGGCCTTCCACAGACTCTGTGATACTTGGGTCAGAAGATGGCCGTGGGAAGGGGGTGGGTGGGGCGTTGGGCTGATAGCGCGCTACTTGTTCTGTTTTCTCCTGGATTCCCCACAGTAAATCCTAACACCTTTTTTTTCAGATCTCCCCCATCAACTGTGATTGCAAACAGACGGCCTCATTGACCTGTCAGAGGCCCTATTCTCTCCCTCACTATACTTTTGCCCCGGGTGAAACTTGTCAAAATGCCTCTGAAATTTCAAATATCACCCACCACCAATAGCCTCCCACACCCTTATCTATTCTGCCATTTATGCTCACACCAAAATACAGAATTGAACAGTTTTAAAAATATTCTGCTTCTATACAACCATGTGTCTCCCATTGTTTCTAAGTGTCCAGTTATCATTTATTGTCATATCCTTTATAATACAGTCCAGCATGTTCCCGACTGACTGTCAGGCTAACAACCGTTTGATTTCAGGCTGACTGCACAAAGTGTTTTGGGCGGCATGTTCAACAAAACGTCGTGAGCCCGTTCCTGTGCTGCATTGTTTCATGTTCTATGTAACTGTTTAAAACTTATGCATCAAGGAAGGATCTGGACCGAGAAAAGACTCGGGCCTCTCAGAGATGAAAAAGAGAGAAAGGGGTTGTGGGGAAGGTGGATTGGTAAGAACAGGGAAGGCGAGGTGGGGTGGTAAGAACAGGGAAGGGAGTACAGTGTGTAAGAGGGAGCATGAAGAATAAAAGCAAGCACGAGTATAAAAATGTCTGAGTGATGTTGTGAGGGAGGCCACATATACGAGTGGAATAAATTAACAGCACATAGCTTAGGGACATGCAGTGATGAAAACCCTCATTTGAACATGACTGGAAGGAATAACAGTAAACTATCATATCGGGTAAAAATCCACATTATTAAAGGTGACGCAGGTTGGACAATGGAAAAGAGATTGTCATGGAGAACAGGGATGAAACAGAGCAATGAATGGACATGGATTCAGATCCACAGTAAAGGGATCACACCAGGGCCTGACCAATGAACCACAGCAAAGCAAGTTCAGTATTGGATTATAGATGAATGCTCAATAATATTCAAATCTGAACCAATTTCATCGTCCTTCAGTGTAAACTCTCTGGCTGGACCTTGCAGCTAAGAAGATAGCACAGAACTTGAATCAAAGAAACACTTCAGTTTTCATTACTTCCATTTCTCTGCAAAATGAGATGACAAAAGACACATGTTGAGAGACATTCAGAATAAACAAATATATCTCTTGGTTTGAGTGATAAACATCCACCTGTTAAAGGAGTTTCCAAAATCCAGCACCATGAATTCAGGACGGGAATTTACAAAATGATTTGAGAGATCTAGTACTTTAATGACAAAGTTATGTTATAGAGACGATTTGAGAGATTTGATAGATGCATCCCATTTTAAGATATTTTTCTAACCGCTAATTTTGTTCTTCCAAAGATTATTTGGAAAACAAAACGTTGTAATACAGGGAAAAAAAAGTTATTCATGAACAGACTCAACTCTGTAATAACTGAATTCAATGGCGGCAGTATGAGTCCAGCATGCACCGCGGTATGAAATGCCCTCTATACGCCCGACAGGCGAGGGCAGCACATTGGCATTACCGACTTTATTTCCGTGGGAAATTGGAAGAGATGCGCTTTTCCACAAGGTAAATCTGCAGGAGCTGGAGAGCGTTTAAAAATCCTTTCAGCCAGAAGCGAGCATGTTGAAAAATAACTTGCGGTTAAATGTATCGCAGTTCCGAGGTGAACAGCCGCCATCTTGGCCGGGGATCTGGACGCATGTGCAGACGGTCCGTGACGTCACGGTGCGGGGCGTGGCCTGAGGGTGACCCATGCAGATGCTGAAAATCTGACACGAAATCAGAAGGTGCTGGTGGAGGTCAGCAGGGTCTAGCTGAAAATGTGGACATAGACGGAGAGTGAAACATTCCAGTCCTGTCTGCATCTACTTCACAATCCATTACTCTGGTGTTGCAGTGTCCTCGGCGATAGCTTTATAACAGCTTCACCCTCAGATGATCTTTGAAACAAATGTCTGGATTTTTCTGCAGGCGACATTTTTAATCAACCTGTTCAGACGTGTCATGTCCCACTTGTGAAGCAGATGGGGCTCAGATACTGATGTAGCGCATATCCATAAGTTCAGGTTGTAAGTTTGCTCACTGAGCTGGTAGGCTTGTTCTCTTTGAGAACAATCTTACAACCTAAACCTCAACCTGAGCTAAAAATGTTCTCAAAAATCGCATACCCACATGTAGCAAGACCTGGCCAGCACCTACAATCTGCACAAGTGGCAAGTAACAGTCGTATCACATCTGTGCCTGGCAAAGATCATCTTCCACAAGAGAGAATCTGAGTATCACTTGTTGACATTCAAAATAATATCATGACTGAATCCTCCATGAGCAGCATTCAGGGGGTGTAATGTTGATGAGAAACTGAACAGGATTCAACGTACAACTGTTGATACAGGGTCAGGGCAGAGGTGAAAAGTCTTGCAGTGCTCAACTCACCTCCTGACTGCCCACCTTTCAAGATGTAAGTCAGGTGTGATTCGGAATCCTCTCCATTTGACTGGTTGAATGCTCCTACAACAACACAAGAAGCTTGTCAACATCTGGAACAAAACAGCACTTTTCATTGTAAACAACCTTCACCATTCACTTTCTTCACCTCTGATGTACAGTAGCAGCAAAGTTTTAATCTCTTCTGTAACGTCCTTCTGGATAGGGGGCTGTGCTATCCACCAGTTGGCGAGGTTTACACAACAGGTTTACACCTCAGGACACACAATGTATCACAGATGTTGGGAACAACAACCTGAATTATTCAGGAAGGTTCCTTTTTGCTTTTGATCGGGCTTTTTGCATCTATCAATATGATTGGATCATATGTTTGGGAGGAGATGTATAACAGAGGAAGAATTTCTTTCTGAAATTGGGTTTGTTTCTTCTGAGATTTTAACCTGTATGGACCGAGATAATATTTGAAAATCATTTTGCAAATAAATAGATTGAAAGAATTGAAGAGGAGTGAGTCAAATCAAACATGATATAAAGATCCAACAGAGTCACTAAATTCATTTGGACATATAGGAAACATGTTTATTGTAAGGTTTGTGAAGGTTTGTAGCTCAGGTTGAGGTTTAGGGTGTAGGTTTGCTCGCTGAGCTGTAGGTTTGATATCCAGACATTTCATTACCTGGCTAGGTAACATCAGCAGTGGCGACCTCCAAGTGAAGCAAAGCTGTCGTCTCCTGCTTGTTAGAAAATTAGCCACCAAGATACATGAACACTAGCTAGCCACAAAAAGACACGACCCTCTCTCCCTCGTAGCCCTACACACGGATGAAAAAAAACCACCAATTCGATTGGGACAACACATCTATGGAAGAGAAGTTATTCAGCTGTTCCATGTGTGGGAGAGTTTTCATTTGGTGATCCAGCTTAATGTCACACAAGCATCTTCATCATCGGGAGAGAAGCTTTGTCTGCTCTGTTTGGACCGGTGTAAACTTCACATTTCAGCCTAATGTCAACCTTGAGTGGACACTGGGGAGGGACCAATCATCTGCTCTGTGTGTGAGAAGGGATTTATTAAATCAGCAAGCTTCAAATATGCAGGTGTGGCCGTTCTAGAGAGAGACTGTACGCTTGCACTGAGTGTGGGAAAGAATTCACTTCATCACCTGTATGCAGTGAGCACCAGTACATTCACACCTTTTTACCTGTTCCTTGTGTGGGAAGGGGTTCACGCGGTTGACCAATCTCAGCAGCTATGGCTTTGTTCACACCAATGAGAGAACATTTAAGAGCTTTATGAGTGGCAATGATTTGATGAAACACCAACAAGCACATTGTGGGGAGAGGCCGTTCACGTGCAGTGGGTGTAGCGAGGGATTCAATTATTCATCCCCACATGTGATACCCCAGTGAGGGGGAATCGCTTTAGCTGAGTTGGCTGTATTGTTGGTCTGCAGAGCAGTGTGATGCCAAAAGTATGTGTTCAATTCCCATTACTAGTTTGAGGTTACCATGATTGCCTCTCCTTCTCAAATTCTTCCCTCTCCTGAGGTCTGGGGCCCTCTGGTCAAATCACCATGAGTCGCTTTTCTCTCTTTTGAAGAGAGCAGTCCCTATGGACTGGTAAGACTATGATGACACACACACATTCCAGTGATGTCGCATGTAATTGTATTGTGCTGTTATTGCATCCAGAACTGAACTGTGTTCATTCTGTCAGCAGTGGTTTACTTCATTGGATGTGAATTATCTCTTTACTTGAACTAGTGTGAATTTTTTCAGGTCTCAATCACATCAAATGCACTTTTTTTTTCAACCATGGTTTCTGTTCCATGAGATGAGAGTGGTAGATATTCATTTACTGCCCTGTTGTTGGGTCTTTTATTCATTGCTAAGGCTTGATTTGTTTTTATAAATGTATTTTCACACATTCAGGATTCGTGAATGTGTTTCATAGCAACTGAAGTAGTTGTGAAGTGTAGTCGCTGTTGTGGGAGATACAGCAGCTAAATTGTGCCGATGTGCAGTGGGAAACCAATCCCACAGTGAGAACACGTGAATGATTTCACATCAATGTGAACACGTTGATGGGACTTCAGTTCCTGTGAACTGATAAAGCACTTCCCATACTCTGGCACTTAAACAGTTTCTTGTCACTGTGAACCCGTTGGTGTATTTGTATGATGGATGAATTAAATGCATCCTTTCCCAAATTTGGAACGTACAAATGGCCTCTCGCCAATGTGACTTCTCTGGTGTCTCAGTAAATTTGATCAGTGAGAGGTCCTTCCCCACATTCAGAGTAGGTGAATGGGCTCTCTCCATTGTGAAAATGCTTGTATTTCAGCAGGTTGCTGGAATCAATTAATTTCCTCCCACACACAGCTGATGAGTGGTCTCTCCTCTGTGTGATCTTTCTGGTGTCTCAGCAGACTGAATGACTGACTGTGTCCTTTCCCACAGTTGGAGCAGGTTATCGGCCTCTCTCCAGTGAGGTCGCTGATGTAAAGTGAGATCAGATGTTGGCCTAATCCCACTCCCACTTTGAGAACACTTGAATTGTTTCTCATCAGTCTGAACTTTTTGATGGTGCATCAGCTCCTGAGAATTTTTAAAGCATTTGGCGCACTCTGGACAATTAAATGGTCTCTCCTCAGTGTGCACCCACTGGTGTATCAGCAGGTCAGATAACTGAGCAAATCCTTTCCCACACTCCGAACAGTTGAAAAGTTTTTTTTTTCCCAGTGTGGCTGCACTGATGAATTTTCAGAGCAGACGAGAAATTAAATCCTTTCCTCAGTCACCACAATTCCAGTTTACCTCCAGTGTCCCTCCATTTATATTTTGAAAAGACAGATGATTGGCGGAAGTCCCGCTTACAGACAGACCAAGTGAATGGATTCACTCAAATGTGAATGTTGCTTACTCATTTCATTCTCAAAGATCGATGTGATTCAGGCGACATCAAACAGAGCAACTTCATCAGATTCTGATCTGATGCTTCATTTCAGTTTTCTAACTGCAAATCCTCATCTTTAATATTTCTGAAATTAAAACAGAAATAGCCCAGTAAGAGAGAACTTTTAAAAACACCAAAGCAGAAATTTTCATTCTTCATCGGATGTGGATATTCCAGACAAGGAATATTGCCCATTGCTAAATTTACTGGATAAGGTGATGACGGGCTACCTTTTGAACAACTGCTGTCCATTTACTATTGGTAGACCCAAAACATAAAGAAGGGAAATCCAGAAGTTTGACCCAGTGACACCGAAGGAATGGCAAAATATTTCCAGATCAGGATGGTAAGTAGTTTGTAGGGTTTTCCTATCTACCTGCTAACCTTTCTTTTTAGATGTAAGTGGTTGTGAGTTTGAAAGGTACTGTTACAGGAGCTTTGGTGAATTTCTGCAGTGCATCTTGTGGATAATGCAGAATGCCTGTCTGAGTGTTTGCAGGTGAAGGAAGTGGATCTATGTCGATGCTGTGTCAGTATCGTGGTTCTGATTAATTCGGCTGTCCTGTTCTGGATAATGTTCAGTTTTGCCATATTGTTGGAATTGCACTCAGGAGTCCTCAAGAAGGTCATAATTGAAATGTCTCTTGCTACTCGGATGCTGCCTTATCTGCTGTGTTTACCCTGCGCCATGCTTTCCCAACACTCCACTCATCCAGGCATGCAGGGAGTATCCCTGCATGTTTCTTACTTCTGTCTTATAAAGGAGTAATGAATATGTGGGCAAAACACCCAAAGAAAGAGAAGAATAGTTGGACAATTGAGTGGATAATGATCTGGCTTGGAGAGTAAATAGCTGTTAATGGAAGCTGCTACTCACTAACAACAGGCGTCGTGTAATGGCAGGCTGCATGTCAGATAGGCTTCAGGGAATGAAGAAGCGTATTCCTTGCTGTAGAAAATTCCAGAGATTAACAATCCTCTGGGTGAAAAAGTTCCTTCTCAATTCAGTGCTGAATCTGCTCCCTCTAACCTTGAGGCTACGCCCTCTTGTCCAAGTTTCGCCAGCTCATGGAAACATCATTTCTACTTCTATCTTATCTGAACCATTCAAAATGTTATGTTTCTATAAGATCTCCCTTCATTCTTCTCAATTACAATGAATATCATCCCAATCTACTCAGTCTCTCCTAATAAGCCAACCCTCTCAACTCCGGAATCAATACAGTGAACCTCCTCTGCAACCCATCCAGTGCCAGTACATCTTTCTCAAATAAAGATACTGCACACAGACATCCAGGGATAGCCTAACCCCACCGTGTACAGCTGAAAGATAATCTCCCTGTTCTGAAACTCAATCACTTTAGCAATGAAGGATAACATTCCATTTGCCTTCCCGATTGATTTGTTGTACCTGCAGACCAACCTTCTGTGATTCATACACAAGGACACCCAAGTCCTCTGCATAACAGCATGCTGCAACTTTTTTATCAAAACAAGAGAAAAACCTTTTTTATGTTTACTACCACCAAAACATATGCCTTCCCATTTACTAACATTGTATTCCATCTGCCAGAACTTTGCCCACTCACTCAATATGTCCATATTCCTCTACAAAGTTTCACAGTCTTCTGCACACTTTGCTCTGCCATTCATCTTACTATCATCTGTAAACGTTGACATGCTACACGTGGTCCCCAACTCCAAATCATCAAAATAAATTGTAAATAATTGCAGTCCCAACACCAATCCCTGAGGCACATCACAAGTCACTGATTGTCAGCCGGAATAGCACTCATTTATCCCCACTCTTTGACTATTGTTAGACAATTCAACCAATCCTCGATCCGTGCTAATACTCTACCCCGGAAACCATGCATCCTCACATTTTGCATCAGCCTCTTATGCGGCAGCTTGTTGAAGGCTTTTTTTTTTGGAAATCAAGGTACACCACATCCACTGGGTCCCCGTTGTCCACCATGCTCATAATGTCTTCATGGAATACTAAAAGATTTGTAATAGTATTTCATGCCCTACATGAGCCCATGCTGCATCTGTCCAATTTCTGTCATGATGCCTTCCTTGATAAAAGACTCAAGCATTTTCCCCACTACAGACGTTAGCTAACTTATCCATAACTCCCCATCTTTTGTGTGCCTTCCTTTACAAACAGTGGCGCCACATTTACTGTTTTACAATCTGCTGGAACTGCCCAATAGTCCAGCAAATTTGGAAAATTACCGCCAGTGCACCAGTTTTATCCCCCATTTTCTCTTTTACCACCCTGGGATGCATTCCAGTAGGGACAGGAGACTTGTCGATCCTTAGCTCCATGAGCTCTCCCGACACTAGCGTTTCTGTAATAATGTTTGTTTCCATGTCCTCACCTACCTTCGTCTCTTTGTCAATCACTGGCATGTTATTACCGCCCTCCACTTTGTAGACTGATACAAAATGCATCTTCAATGCCTCGGCCATTTCATCACATCCCATAACTAAAAGCCCCTTCTCATCCTCTAAAGGACCAACATCTACCTTAGCCACTCTTTTTATTTAAAATTCTAATAGAAACTTCTGCTATCTATCTTTTAATTCTGTGCTACTGCTTTTCTCTCCTGTTCTTTCTTATGGTTCTTTATATCTATTTGTGGCTTTCTTTTGACCTTTAAAGCTTTCTCAATCTTCCAGTTTCATGCTGTTTTTAACCACTTTGTATGCCTCATCTTTCAATGTGATCGCCTGCTTCCTGATTTCCTGAGACACCCATGGCAAATTACACCCTTTCTTACAGTCCTTTCTCTTTACTGGAACATACTTTTGCTGAGCCCGTTGAAACATTTTTTTGAAAGTCCTCCACTGCTCACCAGTTGTACCAGTTTGGTTCCCGTTTACTTTAGCCATTCCCTCCTCATTCATTGTGGTCCCCGCTGTACATGCAAAGGAGCCTGGGTTTGGATTTTAACTACACACTCTCCATCTGTATTCGAAATCCAACCATACTGGGATCACCCCTTCCAAGGGAATCCCTAACGATGAGCTCATTCATTATTCCTGCCTCATTACACAAGGCCAGATCGAGGAGAGCTTCCTCCCTCGTTGCTTCCGTTACGTACTGTATAAGGAAACTATTGCGGATGCACTAAACGAATTCCTCCTCAAGGCCACTCTGACCGAGCTGGGCCGACCAATCTAGATGGTAGATTGAAATCCCGCATGATAAGAGCCGGCCCATTTTGACCGCCTGTAGTTATTTCTTTGTTTATGGCTCACCCCCGGGTGATGTTATTATTTGATGGCCGAGAGACTTGGCCTAGCAGAACATTTTTTCTTAGAATTTCTAATTTACATCCAAATGGATTCATTCTCATTCTTCCTAGTACCCATACACTTCGCAAAATCGCCCTGATGTCAGAGCGACGCTACCTTCTATACACTCCTGTCCTGTCCTTCCGAGGTATTTACCTCCCAGTTGTGACCATCCTGTAACCATATCTCTGTAATGGCTCCTAAATCGTATTCATTTGTGATGATTTGTGCCAGTAACTCTCTAACCTTTTTCCGAATCTGCCAGCATTTAGGTAAAGCGTCTTCATGATGGCTTTGTTGCCCTCATAATTTTCAACGTCTCAAATAATATTTCCTGGTTTTCCCTTCCTTTTTGCTTGTTGTTTCTCCTCACCTGTCTAGTCACATCCTCCCTCCTCAGTATCCAAGGGCCAAAACACACCTTCCAGGAGCAGTAACACTTTCTCTACCCTTCGCACAATCCCGTCGAATACATTCACTGCTTGGTCGATTGTCTCCACTATCTTGGGAAACGAAGTGTGTACTGGGGGACTACTTTGCAGAACATCCAAATTCTGTCTTCAAGAAGACCTGGAACTTCCACTCCCCTGCCCCTTGAACAGCCCACCCTGTTCCTTGGCCAAAATTTCTGTCTCAGCCTTATTGCAGTGCTCCAGTGAAGCTCAGCACATGGCTTAAGGAAGAGCACTTCATTTTCCGTGCGGGGATTCCGCTGCCCTCCGGACTCCATACCCATTTCCATATTTTTGGGGCCTGAACTCCTCCATCTCCTAGCTCCGTACTGCACCCACAGGTCTTGTTATCACATAGTCAACCATTTCATATACCTATGGGAGGGGGGGGGGGGGGTGGCAATGAGAGGTGGGGAAGGAAGGGGGAAGGAGACGGGTGAAAGGACGGGGGAAGGGGGAAGTGTGGGGAGGGAGGAGGGAGGAGTGAAGGGGGGCATAATGTGGGGAAGCAGAGGGGTGGAGAAAGAGAAGGAATGGAGGAGTGGGCGAAGGGGAAGGGGAGGGGGATGTGGGATGGGGGAATAGAGGGCAGGGAAGTAGAGAGTGGGAAGGAGATGGGGGAAAGGTGAGGGCCCGGAACGATGGGCAATGAGGGGTGGAATGAGAGGCGGGTGAAGGAAGGTGGTAGGAGAGGGGTAAGGGGAAGGAAGGTGGGAAGGCGAGGGGTGATGGAGAGGGGGAAGGAGAGAGATGGAAAGGAGGGAGCGGGAATATAAAGGGGGAAGCAGGGGAAAGAGAAAGGGGAGAAGAGGGGGGAAGGAGACGGGGTGGGTGAAGGAGGAGGGGAAAAGAGAGGAGGGAAAGAGAGTAGCTGGAAGTGAAGGGGAGGAGAGTGGGGGGAAGCGAGAGAGGAGAAGATGGGGAGCAGAGTGGGGAGGAGAGGAGTAGAAAGTGAGAGGATGGGGCATGAGAGGGGCGAATAGATTGGAGGTGAGGAAAGGGGAAAGAACGGGGAAGTGGGGGGGGGGTCAAGGAGGAATGCAAGAATGGCTGTGGAAGGAGAGCGGGAAGGAGTGGGGGAAGGATAGGGGAGAAAGAGAGGGGAAGGAAAGGGGAAGGAGAGTGGGAAGGATGGGGAGGAGAGGAGGAAGGAGAGGGTGAAGAAGATGGTGAAGGTGAGGGGAATATGGGAAGAGGAGAAAGGAGGGGGGAGAAGTAGAGTGGCTGAAGGTGAGGGTGTTGAAGGCAAGAGGCTGAATGCAAGAGGGTGATGGCAAGGGGGGTGAAGATGAGGGGGTTTGAAGGTGAGCGTGGATGAAGGCGAGGGGGCTGAAGGCGAGGGGGTGAAGGCGAGGGGGTAAAGGTGAGGGGGTGCGACGGCAAGGGTGGTGTGAAGGCGAGGGGGAGAAAGCAAGGGGGGGTGAAGGTGAGGGGGGTGAAGGAGAGGGGCGTGAAGGCGAGGGTGTGTTAAGGAGAGGGGGTGTGGAGTTGAGGGGGATGAAATCGAGGGGGGGAAGTGGATGGGGTGAAGGCGAGGTGGTAAAGGGGAATGGGTGAAGGCGAGGGTGTGAAGGTGAGGTGAGTGAAGGAGAGGGGGAGTGAAGGCGAGAGGGGTGAAGGCGATTGGGTTTAAGGCGAGGGGTGTGTGAGATGAGGGGGTGAAATGTAGGGGGGCAGGTGGAGGGGGTGAAGGCGAGGGGGTAAAGGGGAAGGCATGAAAGCGAGAGGGTCAAGGTGTGGTGGGTGAAGGAGAGTGGGAGTGAAGGTGAGAGGGGTGAAGGTGATTGGGGTGAAGGTGAGGGGGCGCAAAGGTGAGGGGGGTGAAGGTGAGGAGGTGTTAAGGCGAGGGGTGTGTAAAGGTGAGGGGTTTGAAATGGAGGGGAAAAGTGGAGGGGGTGAAGGCGAGGGGAGAAGGGGAATGGGTGGAGGCAATGTGGTGAAGGTGAGGTGGATGAAGCAGAGGGGGAGTGAAGGCAAGAGGGGTGAAGGCGATTGAGGTGGAGACGAGGGTGGTGAAGGTGAGGGAGTGAAATCGAGGGTGGAAAGTGGGGGGGGGGGTTGAAGACGACGGGGGAAAGGAGAAGGGAGTGAAGGCAGGGGCGGTGAAGGCAAGGGGAGAGATTGCGAGGGGAGGGAAGATGGGGGTGAACATGAGGGGGTGACGGCATGGGGGGTGAAGGGGAGGGATGGTGAAGGCGAAGGGGAGAAGGCGAGGGGAGAGAAGGCGAGGGGGAGAAGACGAGTGTGGTTGAAGGAGAGTGGGGTGAAGGCAAGGAGGGTGAAGGCTAGGGGAGAGATGGGGAGTGGGGTACAAGTCAAGGTGTGTGAAGGCGAGGGGGGAGATAGCGAGAGGAGCGAAGACGAGGGGTGTGAAGTTGAGGGTGCAGACTGCGGGGGAGAGATGATTGGGTTTAAGGCGAGGGGGTGTGAGGTGAGGGGGTGAACTGGAGGGGAGCAAGTGGAGGGGTGAAGGCGAGGGGGTAAAGGGGAAGGCATGAAAGCGAGGGGGTGAAGGTGAGGTGGGTGAAGGAGAGTGGCAGTGAAGGCGAGAGGGGTGAAAGCGATTGGCTGAAGGCGAGGGGGTGAAGGCTAGGGGAGAGATGAGGAGGGGGTACAGTGAGAAGTCAGGGAGAGAAGGCGGAGCGGAGAGTGAGGCAGAGAAGGCAAGGATGGAGAATGCAGGGAGAAAAGGCAGGGAGAGAAGTTTGGGGAGAAGACAGGGGAGAGAAGGCGAGTGGGGTGAAGGCAAGGGAGAGAGAAGATGGGGGTGAAGGCGGAGGAGAAGGCGAGAGGGAGAATACGGGGGAGAGAAGGCGGGAAGAGAAGTCAGGGAGAGAAGGTGAGGGTGGAGAATATGGGGGAGAAGGCGGGAAGAGAAATCAGAGAGAGAAGGCGAGTGGAGAGAGTGGGAGAGAAGGCAAGGGTGGAGAATGCGGAGCAGAAGGCGGGGAGAGAAGGCGGGGAGAAGGCAGGGGAGAGAAGTCGAGTGGGGTGAAGGCAAGGGAGGGAGAAAGCGATGGGGTGAAGGCGGGTGAGGGTGAAGGCGAGGATGTGTGTGAAGGCGAGAGTGTGGTGAGGGCGAGGGTGGAGAAGGCGAGGGTGGTGAAGGTGGGGGAGGGTGAAGACTAGGGGGAGAGAAGGCAGGGGAGAGAAGGCGAGTGACAGAATGCGAGGGGAGAGACGGCAAGGGCAGAGAGGTTTAGGGGAGAAGGCGAGGGGAGAGAAGTCAAGGGGGAGAAGGCGTGGGCTGAAGGCGAAGAGTTGAAGGCAAGAGGTGCGAAGGCGAGGGGGGAAAGGCAAGGGAGCGTTAAGTCGACGGGGCTGAAAGCAAGGGGGTTGAAGGCGAGGGGGATTAAGGCGAGGGTGGGTGAAGGCAAGGTGGGGTGAAGGCGAGGGGGGTGAGGGCGAGGGTGTAATTGTAAGGGGCGTTGAGGGTGAGGGGGTGATGGCAAGGAGTTTGAAGGTGAGTGGAGAAGAAGGGGAGGGGGTGAAGGTGAGGGGTGTGAAGGCAAGGGGAGAGTGAAGGTGACGGGGTGAAGGCGACGGGGTGAAGTTGAGGGGTATGATGTCATGGGGGGTTGAGGGCGAGGGGTTGTATGCGAGGGAGGTTGAAGGCAAGTGGGTGTGAATGCAAGGGGGTGTGAAGGCAATGGGCGGTGAAGGCGAGGGGCAGTGAAGGCGAGGGGGTGAGGGTGAGGGGCGGTGAAGACGAGGGAGGGTGAAGGCGAGAGAGGGTGAAGGTGAGCGGAGTGAAAGTGAGGGGGTGAAGGCGAGGGGTTGAGTGTGGGGGGTGTGAAGGCAAGGGGTTTGAAGGTGAGGGAGGGGAAGGTGAGGGAAGTGATGGTGAGGGGAGCGAAGGCGAGCGTGGAGAAGGCGGGGAGAGAAGGCGAGCTGAGAAGGCAGGGAGAATGAGGTGGAGAAGGCGGGGAGAGAAGACGAGGGGGAGAAGGTGGGGAGAAGGCGGGGTGAGAAGACAAGGGTGCAGAAGGAGGGGGAGAAGGTGAGGGGTGTGAAGGCGAGGCTGGAGAAGGTGGGGGAAATGGCGAGGGTGGAGAATGCAAGGGCGGAGAAGGCGATGGTGGAGAAGGCGAGGGTGAAGAAGGCGAGGGTGGAGAAAGCGGGGAGAAGGCGGGGGAGAAGGATACTTGGAGAAGGTGAGGGTGGAGAATGCAGAGAAGAGAAGGAGAGGGGTGAAGGTGAGGGCGAAAGCGAGGGTGGAGAATGCGGGGGAGAGAAGGCGGGGAGAAGGTGGGGGAGAGAAGGTGAGGGCGGAGAAGGCAAGGGGAGAGAAGGTGAGGGGAGAGAAAGTGGGGTGAAGAAGGTGTGTGGAGAGAAGGCAAGGGGAGAGAAGGCGAGGGGAGAGAAGGCGAAGGGGAAGGAAGGCAAGGGTGGAGAATGCGGGGGAGAGAAGGCGGTGAATAAGGCGTTGAGAGAAGGCGAGGAGTAGAAGTTGAGATGTGAAGGTGGGGGTGAAGGCGGGGGGAAAAGGTGGTGGAGAAAGTGGGGTGTGAAGGCAGGGAGTGAGGGCGAGGTGAGAGAAGGAGGGGGTGAAGCCGAGCGGGAGAAGGCGGGGGGAAAAGGCAGGGAGAGAAGGCGCGAGTGTGAAGGTGGGGGAGAAAGCGGGGGAGAAGGCGAAATGGAGAATATGGGATCGAGAAGGAGGGACAGAAGTCAGGGTGAGAAGGCGGGGTGGAGAAGGCGAGGTTGGAGAAGGTGGGCGGAGAGGGTGGTAGAGAAGGCGAGGGTGGAGAATGCGGAGGAGAAGGCGGGGAGAGAAGGCAGGGGAAAAGACAGGGCAGAGAAGGTGATTGGGGTGAAGGCTGGGGACGGTGAAGGCGAGAGGGTGTGTGAAGGTGAAAGGATGGTGAGGGTGAGGGGGTAAAGGTGAGGGTGGTGAAGGCGGGGAGGGTGAAGACGGGGGAGAGAAGGCAGGGGAGAGAAGGCGAGGGGAGAGAAGGCGAGGGGAGAGAAGGCGAGGGCAGAGAAGGTTAGAGGAGAAGGCGAGGGGAGAGAAGCGAGTGGGGGGAAGGCGAGGGTTTGAAGGCGAGGTGGGGTGAAGGTGAGAGATGTGAAGGTGTGGGCAGAAAGGCAAGGGAGCGTGAAGGCGATCATGGGGTGAAGGCAAGGGGGATGAAGTCGAGGGTGATTAAGGCGAGGGTGGGTGAAGGCGAGGTGAGGGTGAAGGCGAGTGTGAGAATGCAAAGGGCGTTGAGGGCGAGGGGTGATGTCAAGGGGGTTAAAGGTGAGAGGGGTGAAGGCGAGGGGAGGGTGAAAGCAAGGGGGTGAAGGCGAGGGTGCGAAGTCGAGGGATGTGATGGCGTGGGGGTGAGGGTGAGGGAGTGTGAAGGCAACTGGGGTTGAAGACGAGAGGGGTGAAGTCGAGGGATGTGAAGTCGAGGGGGATGAAGGCGAGGGGTGTGAAGGCGATGGGGAGAAAGCGAGGGAGGGTGAAGGCGAGGGGAGTGAAGGTGAGGGGGTGAAGGTGATGGGGAGTGAAGGTAAGCGGGTTAAGGGGAGGGAGGGTGAAGGCGAGGGAGTGAAGGCGAGGGGGGTGAAGGTGAGGGGCTGTGAAAGCGAGGGGGTGAAGGCGACGGGGGTAAATGTGAGGGGCTGTGAAGGCGAGGGGGTGAAAGCGATGGGGGTGAAGGTGAGGGGCTGTGAAGATGATGGTGGAGAATGTGGGGGGAGAATGCGGGGATGAAGGTGAGGAGGGAGAAGACGAGGGGAGAGAAGACGAGGACAGAAAGCGAGGATGGAGAATGTGAGAAGAGAAGTTGGAGAGTGAAGGCGGGGTGAGAAGACGAGGGGAGCAGTCGGGGAGAAGGAGGGGGAGAAGGCGGTGCGAGAAGGCAGGGGAGAGAAGGCAAGAGTGGTGAACGTGGGGGAGAGAATGCGAGGGGGAGAAGGTGGGGCAGAGAAGACGAGGAGAGAAAGCGAAGGTGGAGAATGTGGGGGAGAAGTCAGGGAAAGAAGGCAGATAGAGAAGACTAGGGGGAGCAGGCGGGAGAGAAGGAGGGCGGAAAAGGTGGGGAGAGAGGGTGAGAGCGGAGAAGGTGGGGAGAGAAGGTGGGGAGAGAAAGAAGGGGAGAACAGGGGAGAGAAGGTGGGGGAGAAGGCGAGGGGGTAGAAGGTGAGGGGAGAGAAGACGATGGGGATAGAAGGCAAGGGTGGAGAGGGCGGGGAGAAGGCGAGGGGAGAGAATGTGTTAGGCAGAAGGCAGGGTGTGAAGGCGCTGGGGGAGAAGGCTGGAGCAAATTCGAAGTCAGGTTTGAAGATGGGAAAGCAAGAAAGAAATTTCTGTTCTCGTACATGTAAAAGGCTGCACTCGGAGAACAAGATAGTTTTGGCCAAGATTCAAACTGGCGACTGTTCATGTATAAGGCCAACGCGGTCACCACGACACTTCAGAAACAAGCCCGGAGCAGTGCTGTTGCAGCTGACTTGCGTCCAGCACTGAAATTTGCAGCCATTCTGCACTTCACCTTTCTGCTTCCAATAGCTCGTTGTTATCCAGCGTAATTGATATCTCGAAAAAGTAAAAAAAAACGTGAAATTGATGACAAAATATAGACAAGGATGTTTGGCCATAGGGTGAGGTGGAATAGGCTGGGACAACTTTCCCTTCAGCTCAACGGCTGTGACATGATCTTATGGAAGGATTGTAAACTGAGTATTTACATGTTTTATTCAAGTTGGAGCGAGTTGAAAACTCGAGGGCATAGGTTTAAGGTGAGTGGGCGGAAGTTGACAAAGCACCTGAGGCACATTTCCCACACAGAAGGTTGTGCGTGTATGGAATGAGCTACGGAGGGGAGTGGAGTAGGCTAGTACACTCAGAAAATTGCAAAGGTAACCGGATGAGTGTCTAGATAGGAAGGGTTTAGAGGGATTGGGGCAAAATGTTGGAAATGGGATTTTGTTTAATTATGGCTAAGTGGTCAGCATGGACGGGGTACACCAAAGTCACTGTTTCCACGCTGTGTGCCCCAATAATGTTGTGTTGATTACACCGGCTTGAAACAACTAGTTTTTAGCGGAGATTGCCGTCGCAGTCTGTGGCATAATCATATAGTCTGTTCGACTGCTCACGGGAAAGGTAGTATTGTGAAACACTGCAGAAACGATCGACTTCCTCACTTTTGACCCGACTGACTATACTCCGTGAAATTTTCCCAGATCCTCAGCTGAGGATTTTCCTGCTGGAAGTTACCTCAGAAACCCTGTTAACTCGTAATGAATTGAGCGAATCATAAAACAGAAAGCATTTAACACGGAACACAAACAAAACTGGAAAACCAAATGTATTTTCAGACACAGAGAAGCATGAATGCTAAATGTGAGACAGTCCGAGGGCATGAGCTACAATATCAATTTCACAGCAGATAATGATAGCCCATCGATCCAGACAAAAATCAATGGTAAGTTGAGTCTATCTTCTCAGACTCTTTTCAGCTACAAATGTATCTGTGAGTGCGTGAGAACATATGATCGGTTATGATTTGGTCAAATTACCATGAGCTGCTTGACATTACTGCAATTTCGATTCTTGCTTTGCTAAATGATTTCACCCATTGCTCGAAACAGGACACCTTTCACGTTTACACGGAACACGAAACACACCGGACTACAGGGAAAATGCACAAAGCTGAGCAGGCCGTGTTCCACATCATACCGTGCAGCAGAGTTACAGTCACTGTGTCTGTTTTGCAGAATAAGAGTCCCAAAGAATGTTCTCCACCCTAAAACCGGAGGTAGCATTACAATCCGAGAACGACAGATCACATTGTGAGAATGCTCTGACCTCGGAGCCAGTTCGAGATGCCACTTTCCTTGCATTTTACCTTAACCGTGCAATTTGCTGCAGAGATGCTCAGTCCTGGACATGAGCCTCATGGATACCAACTGAGTTGGAAACCTGTGTGGGAATCGAGGAGAAGCGACTCAATAAATTTTGCTAAATTCCATGGTGTTTATGAGAAATGCAGTTTGTGTTCACCTCAATCTAAAAGCCAGTTTCTGAACATAGTAACAGAAGTCAAAAGGTAATTACCTCACCCCACCCCCTCTCCGGAAGATGTGCTAACTGCCCTTGAGTGCTTTTTGTTCTCGATGTGAAGAGCTCTCACGCCTGAGTCACCCTCACGTCTCTGGTTGCTGAGTGAATCACAAAGAAGGAATTTCACCAGAGCTGGAACTGCCTCACTTCCCCACTCGCCCTCCCCGTGTACATTTTCCTGCTCCTCAGTGATTTAAAGAAAACCAAATGGATGCGATGTCATTCTGTAGCCTCTCTGTCGATTCCTCCGTTTCAGTTCCGACGTGGCTTAGATCACGTGGCGCACCTTAATACTAGCGACGCTATGAAAGCACAAGTCCAGAGGTTCCTCTGAGAGTGTAATTTCTTTCATTGCTGTTGCTGATTGAATGAGCCACTAACGTGCGAACTGCTCCAAAACATGATTCAGGACCTCTGGTGCCAACTCTCGCACGTTGAATAACGACAGACAGCTTCCAAATGAGGTCTTTCAGAGACGACTTTGGGGTACATTTGACAGACAGACTAGTTCAGGAATCCGTGGTGCGCTGTGACACCAGCGCATCAGCTTCTTCCCTGTCTTTGAACCGGGCCGCCTGCGCAAGGAATGCAAATGCGGTACTGCTTTTCGTGAAAGGATCAGAAGGCGGTAACTACACTCTCAAACGGAATGGCATATGAACAGAACCAGGTTGGAGATAAACTTTACAATGCTTTGCACAGTAATTAAATGGAGTTGCATTACATTTCACTACGAGAGCACATTTGTTCAAGCAAATTCGAAGGCAGGTTTCCAGATAGGAAAGCAAGCAAGAAAGCTCCGTTCCTGACCATGTAAAGGTCCGCAGTTGAAGAACAAAGCAGTTTCTGCCCACTTTCGAAACGGGCACCTTTCGCGTGTAAGGCGAGCGTGATGACCACTTCACTACAGAAACCAGCCTCAGCCGGCCGTGCTGCGTCTCAGTGGCATCCAGCACTGACAGTTGAAGCCATTCTACCTTTCACCTTTCTGTTTCCATTAGCTCGTTGTTTCATGGGACTTGTTTAATTTTGGCTATGTGGTGAGCATGGACGAGATACACCGAAGTATCTGTTTCTACGCGGTGGACCCCAATAACATTGTGTTGCTTACACCGGCTTTAAAGGATTACTTTTTAGCGGAGCTTGCCGTCGCAGTCTGTGGCACAATCATTTAGTCTGTTCGGAAGCATTTAACACGGAACACAAACAAAACTGGCAAACCAAATGCAGTTTTAGACACAGCGAGCATGAATGCTAAATGTGAGACAGTCCGGGGGCATGAGCCATAAAGTAATCTCACAACTAACAACAGGGCAATTCCAAACTACTCTTTCAAACATACTGGAGACTGAGTGCACCACCACTTCCGAGACAATGCTGAAAAGAGAGAAAGAAAGAACATAATAAGAGTGGGCCATAAAAAGTGAATTTCACCAATCACAGTCGCGATTAGATTACCTTTCCCTTCGGATGTGTCCAGGATGGAGATGAAGTAAATGGGAGAAATTCAATAACAAATGACATCGAAATTCATTGGAACGATTTTCTCATTGGCCAGAAAACCAAATAACGACGAGTCGAGTCACCGTAGGACTTTGTTTCACAACAGCGATGAAATAACAGTCTCCATTCGGTTCCAGTAAAATCTCAACTTGCCTGGAACGTGAAGCAACAGTAGAGCTGCATGCGATTTTCCGCGCGGGAGGCGAACACGATCATGACAGCACAGACACTTCGGAAAATTTGGCGCTTTACCACACCACAGTAAATTCCACAGGAAGCAAACTCATTTTTCTTCTGTTTCAAACAGAAATGCAGTAGGGGTCGAAACCGCATTTGAACAAGCGGCGTCGTTGGAGTTGATCAGCAGAAATGGCAGCGGTGGGATTCGAACCCACGCCTCTGTCGAGACTGGAGCCTTAATCCAGCGCCTTAGACCGCTCGGCCACACTACCAGCCGCCGGCGCCGCCCATTTTCTTGCACTTCCAATTGTGCTCCTGCATAACAACACATGCAAAGTCACGTGAAAAGGAGTACACGACCCCTCTCCGACTCGCACAGCTGCTGGGATGTGCCCGTCTACAATATCAATTTCGCAGCAGATAATGATAGCCCATCAATCCAGACAAAAATCAATCTATCGTCTCAGACTCTTTTCAGCTACAAATGTATCTGTGAGTGCGTGAGAACATATGATCGGTTATGATTTGGTCAAATTACCATGAGCTGCTTGACATTACTGCAATTTCGATTCTTGCTTTGCTAAATGATTTCACCCATTGCTCGAAACAGGACACCTTTCACGTTTACACGGAACACGAAACACACCGGACTACAGGGAAAATGCACAAAGCTGAGCAGGCCGTGTTCCACATCATACCGTGCAGCAGAGTTACAGTCACTGTGTCTGTTTTGCAGAATAAGAGTCCCAAAGAATGTTCTCCACCCTAAAACCGGAGGTAGCATTACAATCCGAGAACGACAGATCACATTGTGAGAATGCTCTGACCTCGGAGCCAGTTCGAGATGCCACTTTCCTTGCCTTTTACCTTAACCGTGCAATTTGCTGCAGAGATGCTCAGTCCTGGACATGAGCCTCATGGATACCAACTGAGTTGGAAACCTGTGTGGGAATCGAGGAGAAGCGACTCAATAAATTTTGCTAAATTCCATGGTGTTTATGAGAAATGCAGTTTGTGTTCACCTCAATCTAAAAGCCAGTTTCTGAACATAGTAACAGAAGTCAAAAGGTAATTACCTCACCCCACCCCCTCTCCGGAAGAGGTGCTAACTGCCCTTGAGTGCTTTTTGTTCTCGATGTGAAGAGCTCTCACGCCTGAGTCACCCTCACGTCTCTGGTTGCTGAGTGAATCACAAAGAAGGAATTTCACCAGAGCTGGAACTGCCTCACTTCCCCACTCGCCCTCCCCGTGTACATTTTCCTGCTCCTCAGTGATTTAAAGAAAACCAAATGGATGCGATGTCATTCTGTAGCCTCTCTGTCGATTCCTCCGTTTCAGTTCCGACGTGGCTTAGATCACGTGGCGCACCTTAATACTAGCGACGCTATGAAAGCACAAGTCCAGAGGTTCCTCTGAGAGTGTAATTTCTTTCATTGCTGTTGCTGATTGAATGAGCCACTAACGTGCGAACTGCTCCAAAACATGATTCAGGACCTCTGGTGCCAACTCTCGCACGTTGAATAACGACAGACAGCTTCCAAATGAGGTCTTTCAGAGACGACTTTGGGGTACATTTGACAGACAGACTAGTTCAGGAATCCGTGGTGCGCTGTGACACCAGCGCATCAGCTTCTTCCCTGTCTTTGAACCGGGCCGCCTGCGCAAGGAATGCAAATGCGGTACTGCTTTTCGTGAAAGGATCAGAAGGCGGTAACTACACTCTCAAACGGAATGGCATATGAACAGAACCAGGTTGGAGATAAACTTTACAATGCTTTGCACAGTAATTAAATGGAGTTGCATTACATTTCACTACGAGAGCACATTTGTTCAAGCAAATTCGAAGGCAGGTTTCCAGATAGGAAAGCAAGCAAGAAAGCTCCGTTCCTGACCATGTAAAGGTCCGCAGTTGAAGAACAAAGCAGTTTCTGCCCACTTTCGAAACGGGCACCTTTCGCGTGTAAGGCGAGCGTGATGACCACTTCACTACAGAAACCAGCCTCAGCCGGCCGTGCTGCGTCTCAGTGGCATCCAGCACTGACAGTTGAAGCCATTCTACCTTTCACCTTTCTGTTTCCATTAGCTCGTTGTTTCATGGGACTTGTTTAATTTTGGCTATGTGGTGAGCATGGACGAGATACACCGAAGTATCTGTTTCTACGCGGTGGACCCCAATAACATTGTGTTGCTTACACCGGCTTTAAAGGATTACTTTTTAGCGGAGCTTGCCGTCGCAGTCTGTGGCACAATCATTTAGTCTGTTCGGAAGCATTTAACACGGAACACAAACAAAACTGGCAAACCAAATGCAGTTTTAGACACAGCGAGCATGAATGCTAAATGTGAGACAGTCCGGGGGCATGAGCCATAAAGTAATCTCACAACTAACAACAGGGCAATTCCAAACTACTCTTTCAAACATACTGGAGACTGAGTGCACCACCACTTCCGAGACAATGCTGAAAAGAGAGAAAGAAAGAACATAATAAGAGTGGGCCATAAAAAGTGAATTTCACCAATCACAGTCGCGATTAGATTACCTTTCCCTTCGGATGTGTCCAGGATGGAGATGAAGTAAATGGGAGAAATTCAATAACAAATGACATCGAAATTCATTGGAACGATTTTCTCATTGGCCAGAAAACCAAATAACGACGAGTCGAGTCACCGTAGGACTTTGTTTCACAACAGCGATGAAATAACAGTCTCCATTCGGTTCCAGTAAAATCTCAACTTGCCTGGAACGTGAAGCAACAGTAGAGCTGCATGCGATTTTCCGCGCGGGAGGCGAACACGATCATGACAGCACAGACACTTCGGAAAATTTGGCGCTTTACCACACCACAGTTAATTCCACAGGAAGCAAACTCATTTTTCTTCTGTTTCAAACAGAAATGCAGCAGGGGTCGAAACCGCATTTGAACAAGCGGCGTCGTTGGAGTTGATCAGCAGAAATGGCAGCGGTGGGATTCGAACCCACGCCTCTGTCGAGACTGGAGCCTTAATCCAGCGCCTTAGACCGCTCGGCCACACTACCAGCCGCCGGCGCCGCCCATTTTCTTGCACTTCCAATTGTGCTCCTGCATAACAACACATGCAAAGTCACGTGAAAAGGAGTCCACGACCCCTCTCCGACTCGCACAGCTGCTGGGATGTGCCCGTCTACAATATCAATTTCGCAGCAGATAATGATAGCCCATCAATCCAGACAAAAATCAATCTATCGTCTCAGACTCTTTTCAGCTACAAATGTATCTGTGAGTGCGTGAGAACATATGATCGGTTATGATTTGGTCAAATTACCATGAGCTGCTTGACATTACTGCAATTTCGATTCTTGCTTTGCTAAATGATTTCACCCATTGCTCGAAACAGGACACCTTTCACGTTTACACGGAACACGAAACACACCGGACTACAGGGAAAATGCACAAAGCTGAGCAGGGCGTGTTCCACATCATACCGTGCAGCAGAGTTACAGTCACTGTGTCTGTTTTGCAGAATAAGAGTCCCAAAGAATGTTCTCCACCCTAAAACCGGAGGTAGCATTACAATCCGAGAACGACAGATCACATTGTGAGAATGCTCTGACCTCGGAGCCAGTTCGAGATGCCACTTTCCTTGCCTTTTACCTTAACCGTGCAATTTGCTGCAGAGATGCTCAGTCCTGGACATGAGCCTCATGGATACCAACTGAGTTGGAAACCTGTGTGGGAATCGAGGAGAAGCGACTCAATAAATTTTGCTAAATTCCATGGTGTTTATGAGAAATGCAGTTTGTGTTCACCTCAATCTAAAGGCCAGTTTCTGAACATAGTAACAGAAGTCAAAAGGTAATTACCTCACCCCACCCCCTCTCCGGAAGAGGTGCTAACTGCCCTTGAGTGCTTTTTGTTCTCGATGTGAAGAGCTCTCACGCCTGAGTCACCCTCACGTCTCTGGTTGCTGAGTGAATCACAAAGAAGGAATTTCACCAGAGCTGGAACTGCCTCACTTCCCCACTCGCCCTCCCCGTGTACATTTTCCTGCTCCTCAGTGATTTAAAGAAAACCAAATGGATGCGATGTCATTCTGTAGCCTCTCTGTCGATTCCTCCGTTTCAGTTCCGACGTGGCTTAGATCACGTGGCGCACCTTAATACTAGCGACGCTATGAAAGCACAAGTCCAGAGGTTCCTCTGAGAGTGTAATTTCTTTCATTGCTGTTGCTGATTGAATGAGCCACTAACGTGCGAACTGCTCCAAAACATGATTCAGGACCTCTGGTGCCAACTCTCGCACGTTGAATAACGACAGACAGCTTCCAAATGAGGTCTTTCAGAGACGACTTTGGGGTACATTTGACAGACAGACTAGTTCAGGAATCCGTGGTGCGCTGTGACACCAGCGCATCAGCTTCTTCCCTGTCTTTGAACCGGGCCGCCTGCGCAAGGAATGCAAATGCGGTACTGCTTTTCGTGAAAGGATCAGAAGGCGGTAACTACACTCTCAAACGGAATGGCATATGAACAGAACCAGGTTGGAGATAAACTTTACAATGCTTTGCACAGTAATTAAATGGAGTTGCATTACATTTCACTACGAGAGCACATTTGTTCAAGCAAATTCGAAGGCAGGTTTCCAGATAGGAAAGCAAGCAAGAAAGCTCCGTTCCTGACCATGTAAAGGTCCGCAGTTGAAGAACAAAGCAGTTTCTGCCCACTTTCGAAACGGGCACCTTTCGCGTGTAAGGCGAGCGTGATGACCACTTCACTACAGAAACCAGCCTCAGCCGGCCGTGCTGCGTCTCAGTGGCATCCAGCACTGACAGTTGAAGCCATTCTACCTTTCACCTTTCTGTTTCCATTAGCTCGTTGTTTCATGGGACTTGTTTAATTTTGGCTATGTGGTGAGCATGGACGAGATACACCGAAGTATCTGTTTCTACGCGGTGGACCCCAATAACATTGTGTTGCTTACACCGGCTTTAAAGGATTACTTTTTAGCGGAGCTTGCCGTCGCAGTCTGTGGCACAATCATTTAGTCTGTTCGGAAGCATTTAACACGGAACACAAACAAAACTGGCAAACCAAATGCAGTTTTAGACACAGCGAGCATGAATGCTAAATGTGAGACAGTCCGGGGGCATGAGCCATAAAGTAATCTCACAACTAACAACAGGGCAATTCCAAACTACTCTTTCAAACATACTGGAGACTGAGTGCACCACCACTTCCGAGACAATGCTGAAAAGAGAGAAAGAAAGAACATAATAAGAGTGGGCCATAAAAAGTGAATTTCACCAATCACAGTCGCGATTAGATTACCTTTCCCTTCGGATGTGTCCAGGATGGAGATGAAGTAAATGGGAGAAATTCAATAACAAATGACATCGAAATTCATTGGAACGATTTTCTCATTGGCCAGAAAACCAAATAACGACGAGTCGAGTCACCGTAGGACTTTGTTTCACAACAGCGATGAAATAACAGTCTCCATTCGGTTCCAGTAAAATCTCAACTTGCCTGGAACGTGAAGCAACAGTAGAGCTGCATGCGATTTTCCGCGCGGGAGGCGAACACGATCATGACAGCACAGACACTTCGGAAAATTTGGCGCTTTACCACACCACAGTTAATTCCACAGGAAGCAAACTCATTTTTCTTCTGTTTCAAACAGAAATGCAGTAGGGGTCGAAACCGCATTTGAACAAGCGGCGTCGTTGGAGTTGATCAGCAGAAATGGCAGCGGTGGGATTCGAACCCACGCCTCTGTCGAGACTGGAGCCTTAATCCAGCGCCTTAGACCGCTCGGCCACACTACCAGCCGCCGGCGCCGCCCATTTTCTTGCACTTCCAATTGTGCTCCTGCATAACAACACATGCAAAGTCACGTGAAAAGGAGTCCACGACCCCTCTCCGACTCGCACAGCTGCTGGGATGTGCCCGTCTACAATATCAATTTCGCAGCAGATAATGATAGCCCATCAATCCAGACAAAAATCAATCTATCGTCTCAGACTCTTTTCAGCTACAAATGTATCTGTGAGTGCGTGAGAACATATGATCGGTTATGATTTGGTCAAATTACCATGAGCTGCTTGACATTACTGCAATTTCGATTCTTGCTTTGCTAAATGATTTCACCCATTGCTCGAAACAGGACACCTTTCACGTTTACACGGAACACGAAACACACCGGACTACAGGGAAAATGCACAAAGCTGAGCAGGCCGTGTTCCACATCATACCGTGCAGCAGAGTTACAGTCACTGTGTCTGTTTTGCAGAATAAGAGTCCCAAAGAATGTTCTCCACCCTAAAACCGGAGGTAGCATTACAATCCGAGAACGACAGATCACATTGTGAGAATGCTCTGACCTCGGAGCCAGTTCGAGATGCCACTTTCCTTGCCTTTTACCTTAACCGTGCAATTTGCTGCAGAGATGCTCAGTCCTGGACATGAGCCTCATGGATACCAACTGAGTTGGAAACCTGTGTGGGAATCGAGGAGAAGCGACTCAATACATTTTGCTAAATTCCATGGTGTTTATGAGAAATGCAGTTTGTGTTCACCTCAATCTAAAGGCCAGTTTCTGAACATAGTAACAGAAGTCAAAAGGTAATTACCTCACCCCACCCCCTCTCCGGAAGAGGTGCTAACTGCCCTTGAGTGCTTTTTGTTCTCGATGTGAAGAGCTCTCACGCCTGAGTCACCCTCACGTCTCTGGTTGCTGAGTGAATCACAAAGAAGGAATTTCACCAGAGCTGGAACTGCCTCACTTCCCCACTCGCCCTCCCCGTGTACATTTTCCTGCTCCTCAGTGATTTAAAGAAAACCAAATGGATGCGATGTCATTCTGTAGCCTCTCTGTCGATTCCTCCGTTTCAGTTCCGACGTGGCTTAGATCACGTGGCGCACCTTAATACTAGCGACGCTATGAAAGCACAAGTCCAGAGGTTCCTCTGAGAGTGTAATTTCTTTCATTGCTGTTGCTGATTGAATGAGCCACTAACGTGCGAACTGCTCCAAAACATGATTCAGGACCTCTGGTGCCAACTCTCGCACGTTGAATAACGACAGACAGCTTCCAAATGAGGTCTTTCAGAGACGACTTTGGGGTACATTTGACAGACAGACTAGTTCAGGAATCCGTGGTGCGCTGTGACACCAGCGCATCAGCTTCTTCCCTGTCTTTGAACCGGGCCGCCTGCGCAAGGAATGCAAATGCGGTACTGCTTTTCGTGAAAGGATCAGAAGGCGGTAACTACACTCTCAAACGGAATGGCATATGAACAGAACCAGGTTGGAGATAAACTTTACAATGCTTTGCACAGTAATTAAATGGAGTTGCATTACATTTCACTACGAGAGCACATTTGTTCAAGCAAATTCGAAGGCAGGTTTCCAGATAGGAAAGCAAGCAAGAAAGCTCCGTTCCTGACCATGTAAAGGTCCGCAGTTGAAGAACAAAGCAGTTTCTGCCCACTTTCGAAACGGGCACCTTTCGCGTGTAAGGCGAGCGTGATGACCACTTCACTACAGAAACCAGCCTCAGCCGGCCGTGCTGCGTCTCAGTGGCATCCAGCACTGACAGTTGAAGCCATTCTACCTTTCACCTTTCTGTTTCCATTAGCTCGTTGTTTCATGGGACTTGTTTAATTTTGGCTATGTGGTGAGCATGGACGAGATACACCGAAGTATCTGTTTCTACGCGGTGGACCCCAATAACATTGTGTTGCTTACACCGGCTTTAAAGGATTACTTTTTAGCGGAGCTTGCCGTCGCAGTCTGTGGCACAATCATTTAGTCTGTTCGGAAGCATTTAACACGGAACACAAACAAAACTGGCAAACCAAATGCAGTTTTAGACACAGCGAGCATGAATGCTAAATGTGAGACAGTCCGGGGGCATGAGCCATAAAGTAATCTCACAACTAACAACAGGGCAATTCCAAACTACTCTTTCAAACATACTGGAGACTGAGTGCACCACCACTTCCGAGACAATGCTGAAAAGAGAGAAAGAAAGAGCATAATAAGAGTGGGCCATAAAAAGTGAATTTCACCAATCACAGTCGCGATTAGATTACCTTTCCCTTCGGATGTGTCCAGGATGGAGATGAAGTAAATGGGAGAAATTCAATAACAAATGACATCGAAATTCATTGGAACGATTTTCTCATTGGCCAGAAAACCAAATAACGACGAGTCGAGTCACCGTAGGACTTTGTTTCACAACAGCGATGAAATAACAGTCTCCATTCGGTTCCAGTAAAATCTCAACTTGCCTGGAACGTGAAGCAACAGTAGAGCTGCATGCGATTTTCCGCGCGGGAGGCGAACACGATCATGACAGCACAGACACTTCGGAAAATTTGGCGCTTTACCACACCACAGTTAATTCCACAGGAAGCAAACTCATTTTTCTTCTGTTTCAAACAGAAATGCAGTAGGGGTCGAAACCGCATTTGAACAAGCGGCGTCGTTGGAGTTGATCAGCAGAAATGGCAGCGGTGGGATTCGAACCCACGCCTCTGTCGAGACTGGAGCCTTAATCCAGCGCCTTAGACCGCTCGGCCACACTACCAGCCGCCGGCGCCGCCCATTTTCTTGCACTTCCAATTGTGCTCCTGCATAACAACACATGCAAAGTCACGTGAAAAGGAGTCCACGACCCCTCTCCGACTCGCACAGCTGCTGGGATGTGCCCGTCTGCAATATCAATTTCGCAGCAGATAATGATAGCCCATCAATCCAGACAAAAATCAATCTATCGTCTCAGACTCTTTTCAGCTACAAATGTATCTGTGAGTGCGTGAGAACATATGATCGGTTATGATTTGGTCAAATTACCATGAGCTGCTTGACATTACTGCAATTTCGATTCTTGCTTTGCTAAATGATTTCACCCATTGCTCGAAACAGGACACCTTTCACGTTTACACGGAACACGAAACACACCGGACTACAGGGAAAATGCACAAAGCTGAGCAGGCCGTGTTCCACATCATACCGTGCAGCAGAGTTACAGTCACTGTGTCTGTTTTGCAGAATAAGAGTCCCAAAGAATGTTCTCCACCCTAAAACCGGAGGTAGCATTACAATCCGAGAACGACAGATCACATTGTGAGAATGCTCTGACCTCGGAGCCAGTTCGAGATGCCACTTTCCTTGCCTTTTACCTTAACCGTGCAATTTGCTGCAGAGATGCTCAGTCCTGGACATGAGCCTCATGGATACCAACTGAGTTGGAAACCTGTGTGGGAATCGAGGAGAAGCGACTCAATAAATTTTGCTAAATTCCATGGTGTTTATGAGAAATGCAGTTTGTGTTCACCTCAATCTAAAAGCCAGTTTCTGAACATAGTAACAGAAGTCAAAAGGTAATTACCTCACCCCACCCCCTCTCCGGAAGAGGTGCTAACTGCCCTTGAGTGCTTTTTGTTCTCGATGTGAAGAGCTCTCACGCCTGAGTCACCCTCACGTCTCTGGTTGCTGAGTGAATCACAAAGAAGGAATTTCACCAGAGCTGGAACTGCCTCACTTCCCCACTCGCCCTCCCCGTGTACATTTTCCTGCTCCTCAGTGATTTAAAGAAAACCAAATGGATGCGATGTCATTCTGTAGCCTCTCTGTCGATTCCTCCGTTTCAGTTCCGACGTGGCTTAGATCACGTGGCGCACCTTAATACTAGCGACGCTATGAAAGCACAAGTCCAGAGGTTCCTCTGAGAGTGTAATTTCTTTCATTGCTGTTGCTGATTGAATGAGCCACTAACGTGCGAACTGCTCCAAAACATGATTCAGGACCTCTGGTGCCAACTCTCGCACGTTGAATAACGACAGACAGCTTCCAAATGAGGTCTTTCAGAGACGACTTTGGGGTACATTTGACAGACAGACTAGTTCAGGAATCCGTGGTGCGCTGTGACACCAGCGCATCAGCTTCTTCCCTGTCTTTGAACCGGGCCGCCTGCGCAAGGAATGCAAATGCGGTACTGCTTTTCGTGAAAGGATCAGAAGGCGGTAACTACACTCTCAAACGGAATGGCATATGAACAGAACCAGGTTGGAGATAAACTTTACAATGCTTTGCACAGTAATTAAATGGAGTTGCATTACATTTCACTACGAGAGCACATTTGTTCAAGCAAATTCGAAGGCAGGTTTCCAGATAGGAAAGCAAGCAAGAAAGCTCCGTTCCTGACCATGTAAAGGTCCGCAGTTGAAGAACAAAGCAGTTTCTGCCCACTTTCGAAACGGGCACCTTTCGCGTGTAAGGCGAGCGTGATGACCACTTCACTACAGAAACCAGCCTCAGCCGGCCGTGCTGCGTCTCAGTGGCATCCAGCACTGACAGTTGAAGCCATTCTACCTTTCACCTTTCTGTTTCCATTAGCTCGTTGTTTCATGGGACTTGTTTAATTTTGGCTATGTGGTGAGCATGGACGAGATACACCGAAGTATCTGTTTCTACGCGGTGGACCCCAATAACATTGTGTTGCTTACACCGGCTTTAAAGGATTACTTTTTAGCGGAGCTTGCCGTCGCAGTCTGTGGCACAATCATTTAGTCTGTTCGGAAGCATTTAACACGGAACACAAACAAAACTGGCAAACCAAATGCAGTTTTAGACACAGCGAGCATGAATGCTAAATGTGAGACAGTCCGGGGGCATGAGCCATAAAGTAATCTCACAACTAACAACAGGGCAATTCCAAACTACTCTTTCAAACATACTGGAGACTGAGTGCACCACCACTTCCGAGACAATGCTGAAAAGAGAGAAAGAAAGAACATAATAAGAGTGGGCCATAAAAAGTGAATTTCACCAATCACAGTCGCGATTAGATTACCTTTCCCTTCGGATGTGTCCAGGATGGAGATGAAGTAAATGGGAGAAATTCAATAACAAATGACATCGAAATTCATTGGAACGATTTTCTCATTGGCCAGAAAACCAAATAACGACGAGTCGAGTCACCGTAGGACTTTGTTTCACAACAGCGATGAAATAACAGTCTCCATTCGGTTCCAGTAAAATCTCAACTTGCCTGGAACGTGAAGCAACAGTAGAGCTGCATGCGATTTTCCGCGCGGGAGGCGAACACGATCATGACAGCACAGACACTTCGGAAAATTTGGCGCTTTACCACACCACAGTTAATTCCACAGGAAGCAAACTCATTTTTCTTCTGTTTCAAACAGAAATGCAGTAGGGGTCGAAACCGCATTTGAACAAGCGGCGTCGTTGGAGTTGATCAGCAGAAATGGCAGCGGTGGGATTCGAACCCACGCCTCTGTCGAGACTGGAGCCTTAATCCAGCGCCTTAGACCGCTCGGCCACACTACCAGCCGCCGGCGCCGCCCATTTTCTTGCACTTCCAATTGTGCTCCTGCATAACAACACATGCAAAGTCACGTGAAAAGGAGTACACGACCCCTCTCCGACTCGCACAGCTGCTGGGATGTGCCCGTCTACAATATCAATTTCGCAGCAGATAATGATAGCCCATCAATCCAGACAAAAATCAATCTATCGTCTCAGACTCTTTTCAGCTACAAATGTATCTGTGAGTGCGTGAGAACATATGATCGGTTATGATTTGGTCAAATTACCATGAGCTGCTTGACATTACTGCAATTTCGATTCTTGCTTTGCTAAATGATTTCACCCATTGCTCGAAACAGGACACCTTTCACGTTTACACGGAACACGAAACACACCGGACTACAGGGAAAATGCACAAAGCTGAGCAGGCCGTGTTCCACATCATACCGTGCAGCAGAGTTACAGTCACTGTGTCTGTTTTGCAGAATAAGAGTCCCAAAGAATGTTCTCCACCCTAAAACCGGAGGTAGCATTACAATCCGAGAACGACAGATCACATTGTGAGAATGCTCTGACCTCGGAGCCAGTTCGAGATGCCACTTTCCTTGCCTTTTACCTTAACCGTACAATTTGCTGCAGAGATGCTCAGTCCTGGACATGAGCCACATGGATACCAACTGAGTTGGAAACCTGTGTGGGAATCGAGGAGAAGCGACTCAATACATTTTGCTAAATTCCATGGTGTTTATTAGAAATGCAGTTTGTGTTCACCTCAATCTAAAAGCCAGTTTCTGAACATAGTAACAGAAGTCAAAAGGTAATTACCTCACCCCACCCCCTCTCCGGAAGAGGTGCTAACTGCCCTTGAGTGCTTTTTGTTCTCGATGTGAAGAGCTCTCACGCCTGAGTCACCCTCACGTCTCTGGTTGCTGAGTGAATCACAAAGAAGGAATTTCACCAGAGCTGGAACTGCCTCACTTCCCCACTCGCCCTCCCCGTGTACATTTTCCTGCTCCTCAGTGATTTAAAGAAAACCAAATGGATGCGATGTCATTCTGTAGCCTCTCTGTCGATTCCTCCGTTTCAGTTCCGACGTGGCTTAGATCACGTGGCGCACCTTAATACTAGCGACGCTATGAAAGCACAAGTCCAGAGGTTCCTCTGAGAGTGTAATTTCTTTCATTGCTGTTGCTGATTGAATGAGCCACTAACGTGCGAACTGCTCCAAAACATGATTCAGGACCTCTGGTGCCAACTCTCGCACGTTGAATAACGACAGACAGCTTCCAAATGAGGTCTTTCAGAGACGACTTTGGGGTACATTTGACAGACAGACTAGTTCAGGAATCCGTGGTGCGCTGTGACACCAGCGCATCAGCTTCTTCCCTGTCTTTGAACCGGGCCGCCTGCGCAAGGAATGCAAATGCGGTACTGCTTTTCGTGAAAGGATCAGAAGGCGGTAACTACACTCTCAAACGGAATGGCATATGAACAGAACCAGGTTGGAGATAAACTTTACAATGCTTTGCACAGTAATTAAATGGAGTTGCATTACATTTCACTACGAGAGCACATTTGTTCAAGCAAATTCGAAGGCAGGTTTCCAGATAGGAAAGCAAGCAAGAAAGCTCCGTTCCTGACCATGTAAAGGTCCGCAGTTGAAGAACAAAGCAGTTTCTGCCCACTTTCGAAACGGGCACCTTTCGCGTGTAAGGCGAGCGTGATGACCACTTCACTACAGAAACCAGCCTCAGCCGGCCGTGCTGCGTCTCAGTGGCATCCAGCACTGACAGTTGAAGCCATTCTACCTTTCACCTTTCTGTTTCCATTAGCTCGTTGTTTCATGGGACTTGTTTAATTTTGGCTATGTGGTGAGCATGGACGAGATACACCGAAGTATCTGTTTCTACGCGGTGGACCCCAATAACATTGTGTTGCTTACACCGGCTTTAAAGGATTACTTTTTAGCGGAGCTTGCCGTCGCAGTCTGTGGCACAATCATTTAGTCTGTTCGGAAGCATTTAACACGGAACACAAACAAAACTGGCAAACCAAATGCAGTTTTAGACACAGCGAGCATGAATGCTAAATGTGAGACAGTCCGGGGGCATGAGCCATAAAGTAATCTCACAACTAACAACAGGGCAATTCCAAACTACTCTTTCAAACATACTGGAGACTGAGTGCACCACCACTTCCGAGACAATGCTGAAAAGAGAGAAAGAAAGAACATAATAAGAGTGGGCCATAAAAAGTGAATTTCACCAATCACAGTCGCGATTAGATTACCTTTCCCTTCGGATGTGTCCAGGATGGAGATGAAGTAAATGGGAGAAATTCAATAACAAATGACATCGAAATTCATTGGAACGATTTTCTCATTGGCCAGAAAACCAAATAACGACGAGTCGAGTCACCGTAGGACTTTGTTTCACAACAGCGATGAAATAACAGTCTCCATTCGGTTCCAGTAAAATCTCAACTTGCCTGGAACGTGAAGCAACAGTAGAGCTGCATGCGATTTTCCGCGCGGGAGGCGAACACGATCATGACAGCACAGACACTTCGGAAAATTTGGCGCTTTACCACACCACAGTTAATTCCACAGGAAGCAAACTCATTTTTCTTCTGTTTCAAACAGCAATGCAGTAGGGGTCGAAACCGCATTTGAACAAGCGGCGTCGTTGGAGTTGATCAGCAGAAATGGCAGCGGTGGGATTCGAACCCACGCCTCTGTCGAGACTGAAGCCTTAATCCAGCGCCTTAGACCGCTCGGCCACACTACCAGCCGCCGGCGCCGCCCATTTTCTTGCACTTCCAATTGTGCTCCTGCATAACAACACATGCAAAGTCACGTGAAAAGGAGTCCACGACCCCTCTCCGACTCGCACAGCTTCTGGGATGTGCCCGTCTACAATATCAATTTCGCAGCAGATAATGATAGCCCATCAATCCAGACAAAAATCAATCTATCGTCTCAGACTCTTTTCAGCTACAAATGTATCTGTGAGTGCGTGAGAACATATGATCGGTTATGATTTGGTCAAATTACCATGAGCTGCTTGACATTACTGCAATTTCGATTCTTGCTTTGCTAAATGATTTCACCCATTGCTCGAAACAGGACACCTTTCACGTTTACACGGAACACGAAACACACCGGACTACAGGGAAAATGCACAAAGCTGAGCAGGCCGTGTTCCACATCATACCGTGCAGCAGAGTTACAGTCACTGTGTCTGTTTTGCAGAATAAGAGTCCCAAAGAATGTTCTCCACCCTAAAACCGGAGGTAGCATTACAATCCGAGAACGACAGATCACATTGTGAGAATGCTCTGACCTCGGAGCCAGTTCGAGATGCCACTTTCCTTGCCTTTTACCTTAACCGTGCAATTTGCTGCAGAGATGCTCAGTCCTGGACATGAGCCTCATGGATACCAACTGAGTTGGAAACCTGTGTGGGAATCGAGGAGAAGCGACTCAATAAATTTTGCTAAATTCCATGGTGTTTATGAGAAATGCAGTTTGTGTTCACCTCAATCTAAAAGCCAGTTTCTGAACATAGTAACAGAAGTCAAAAGGTAATTACCTCACCCCACCCCCTCTCCGGAAGAGGTGCTAACTGCCCTTGAGTGCCTTTTGTTCTCGATGTGAAGAGCTCTCACGCCTGAGTCACCCTCAAGTCTCTGGTTGCTGAGTGAATCACAAAGAAGGAATTT
The DNA here is from genome assembly GCF_037043375.1 of Chiloscyllium plagiosum. Classification (NCBI taxonomy): domain Eukaryota; kingdom Metazoa; phylum Chordata; class Chondrichthyes; order Orectolobiformes; family Hemiscylliidae; genus Chiloscyllium; species Chiloscyllium plagiosum. The sequence goes on from NW_028270156.1 coordinate 114,804,776, forward strand.
CACCAGAGCTGGAACTGCCTCACTTCCCCACTCGCCCTCCCCGTGTACATTTTCCTGCTCCTCAGTGATTTAAAGAAAACCAAATGGATGCGATGTCATTCTGTAGCCTCTCTGTCGATTCCTCCGTTTCAGTTCCGACGTGGCTTAGATCACGTGGCGCACCTTAATACTAGCGACGCTATGAAAGCACAAGTCCAGAGGTTCCTCTGAGAGTGTAATTTCTTTCATTGCTGTTGCTGATTGAATGAGCCACTAACGTGCGAACTGCTCCAAAACATGATTCAGGACCTCTGGTGCCAACTCTCGCACGTTGAATAACGACAGACAGCTTCCAAATGAGGTCTTTCAGAGACGACTTTGGGGTACATTTGACAGACAGACTAGTTCAGGAATCCGTGGTGCGCTGTGACACCAGCGCATCAGCTTCTTCCCTGTCTTTGAACCGGGCCGCCTGCGCAAGGAATGCAAATGCGGTACTGCTTTTCGTGAAAGGATCAGAAGGCGGTAACTACACTCTCAAACGGAATGGCATATGAACAGAACCAGGTTGGAGATAAACTTTACAATGCTTTGCACAGTAATTAAATGGAGTTGCATTACATTTCACTACGAGAGCACATTTGTTCAAGCAAATTCGAAGGCAGGTTTCCAGATAGGAAAGCAAGCAAGAAAGCTCCGTTCCTGACCATGTAAAGGTCCGCAGTTGAAGAACAAAGCAGTTTCTGCCCACTTTCGAAACGGGCACCTTTCGCGTGTAAGGCGAGCGTGATGACCACTTCACTACAGAAACCAGCCTCAGCCGGCCGTGCTGCGTCTCAGTGGCATCCAGCACTGACAGTTGAAGCCATTCTACCTTTCACCTTTCTGTTTCCATTAGCTCGTTGTTTCATGGGACTTGTTTAATTTTGGCTATGTGGTGAGCATGGACGAGATACACCGAAGTATCTGTTTCTACGCGGTGGACCCCAATAACATTGTGTTGCTTACACCGGCTTTAAAGGATTACTTTTTAGCGGAGCTTGCCGTCGCAGTCTGTGGCACAATCATTTAGTCTGTTCGGAAGCATTTAACACGGAACACAAACAAAACTGGCAAACCAAATGCAGTTTTAGACACAGCGAGCATGAATGCTAAATGTGAGACAGTCCGGGGGCATGAGCCATAAAGTAATCTCACAACTAACAACAGGGCAATTCCAAACTACTCTTTCAAACATACTGGAGACTGAGTGCACCACCACTTCCGAGACAATGCTGAAAAGAGAGAAAGAAAGAACATAATAAGAGTGGGCCATAAAAAGTGAATTTCACCAATCACAGTCGCGATTAGATTACCTTTCCCTTCGGATGTGTCCAGGATGGAGATGAAGTAAATGGGAGAAATTCAATAACAAATGACATCGAAATTCATTGGAACGATTTTCTCATTGGCCAGAAAACCAAATAACGACGAGTCGAGTCACCGTAGGACTTTGTTTCACAACAGCGATGAAATAACAGTCTCCATTCGGTTCCAGTAAAATCTCAACTTGCCTGGAACGTGAAGCAACAGTAGAGCTGCATGCGATTTTCCGCGCGGGAGGCGAACACGATCATGACAGCACAGACACTTCGGAAAATTTGGCGCTTTACCACACCACAGTTAATTCCACAGGAAGCAAACTCACTTTTCTTCTGTTTCAAACAGAAACGCAGTAGGGGTCGAAACCGCATTTGAACAAGCGGCGTCGTTGGAGTTGATCAGCAGAAATGGCAGCGGTGGGATTCGAATCCACGCCTCTGTCGAGACTGGAGCCTTAAACCAGCGCCTTAGACCGCTCGGCCACACTACCAGCCGCTGGCGCCGCCCATTTTCTTGCACTTCCAATTGTGCTCCTGCATAACAACACATGCAACGTCACGTGAAAAGGAGTCCACGACCCCTCTCCGACTCGCACAGCTGCTGGGATGTGCCCGTCTACAATATCAATTTCGCAGCAGATAATGATAGCCCATCAATCCAGACAAAAATCAATCTATCGTCTCAGACTCTTTTCAGCTTCAAATGTATCTGTGAGTGCGTGAGAACATATGATCGGTTATGATTTGGTCAAATTACCATGAGCTGCTTGACATTACTGCAATTTCGATTCTTGCTTTGCTAAATGATTTCACCCATTGCTCGAAACAGGACACCTTTCACGTTTACACGGAACACGAAACACACCGGACTACAGGGAAAATGCACAAAGCTGAGCAGGCCGTGTTCCACATCATACCGTGCAGCAGAGTTACAGTCACTGTGTCTGTTTTGCAGAATAAGAGTCCCAAAGAATGTTCTCCACCCTAAAACCGGAGGTAGCATTACAATCCGAGAACGACAGATCACATTGTGAGAATGCTCTGACCTCGGAGCCAGTTCGAGATGCCACTTTCCTTGCCTTTTACCTTAACCGTGCAATTTGCTGCAGAGATGCTCAGTCCTGGACATGAGCCTCATGGATACCAACTGAGTTGGAAACCTGTGTGGGAATCGAGGAGAAGCGACTCAATAAATTTTGCTAAATTCCATGGTGTTTATGAGAAATGCAGTTTGTGTTCACCTCAATCTAAAAGCCAGTTTCTGAACATAGTAACAGAAGTCAAAAGGTAATTACCTCACCCCACCCCCTCTCCGGAAGAGGTGCTAACTGCCCTTGAGTGCTTTTTGTTCTCGATGTGAAGAGCTCTCACGCCTGAGTCACCCTCACGTCTCTGGTTGCTGAGTGAATCACAAAGAAGGAATTTCACCAGAGCTGGAACTGCCTCACTTCCCCACTCGCCCTCCCCGTGTACATTTTCCTGCTCCTCAGTGATTTAAAGAAAACCAAATGGATGCGATGTCATTCTGTAGCCTCTCTGTCGATTCCTCCGTTTCAGTTCCGACGTGGCTTAGATCACGTGGCGCACCTTAATACTAGCGACGCTATGAAAGCACAAGTCCAGAGGTTCCTCTGAGAGTGTAATTTCTTTCATTGCTGTTGCTGATTGAATGAGCCACTAACGTGCGAACTGCTCCAAAACATGATTCAGGACCTCTGGTGCCAACTCTCGCACGTTGAATAACGACAGACAGCTTCCAAATGAGGTCTTTCAGAGACGACTTTGGGGTACATTTGACAGACAGACTAGTTCAGGAATCCGTGGTGCGCTGTGACACCAGCGCATCAGCTTCTTCCCTGTCTTTGAACCGGGCCGCCTGCGCAAGGAATGCAAATGCGGTACTGCTTTTCGTGAAAGGATCAGAAGGCGGTAACTACACTCTCAAACGGAATGGCATATGAACAGAACCAGGTTGGAGATAAACTTTACAATGCTTTGCACAGTAATTAAATGGAGTTGCATTACATTTCACTACGAGAGCACATTTGTTCAAGCAAATTCGAAGGCAGGTTTCCAGATAGGAAAGCAAGCAAGAAAGCTCCGTTCCTGACCATGTAAAGGTCCGCAGTTGAAGAACAAAGCAGTTTCTGCCCACTTTCGAAACGGGCACCTTTCGCGTGTAAGGCGAGCGTGATGACCACTTCACTACAGAAACCAGCCTCAGCCGGCCGTGCTGCGTCTCAGTGGCATCCAGCACTGACAGTTGAAGCCATTCTACCTTTCACCTTTCTGTTTCCATTAGCTCGTTGTTTCATGGGACTTGTTTAATTTTGGCTATGTGGTGAGCATGGACGAGATACACCGAAGTATCTGTTTCTACGCGGTGGACCCCAATAACATTGTGTTGCTTACACCGGCTTTAAAGGATTACTTTTTAGCGGAGCTTGCCGTCGCAGTCTGTGGCACAATCATTTAGTCTGTTCGGAAGCATTTAACACGGAACACAAACAAAACTGGCAAACCAAATGCAGTTTTAGACACAGCGAGCATGAATGCTAAATGTGAGACAGTCCGGGGGCATGAGCCATAAAGTAATCTCACAACTAACAACAGGGCAATTCCAAACTACTCTTTCAAACATACTGGAGACTGAGTGCACCACCACTTCCGAGACAATGCTGAAAAGAGAGAAAGAAAGAACATAATAAGAGTGGGCCATAAAAAGTGAATTTCACCAATCACAGTCGCGATTAGATTACCTTTCCCTTCGGATGTGTCCAGGATGGAGATAAAGTAAATGGGAGAAATTCAATAACAAATGACATCGAAATTCATTGGAACGATTTTCTCATTGGCCAGAAAACCAAATAACGACGAGTCGAGTCACCGTAGGACTTTGTTTCACAACAGCGATGAAATAACAGTCTCCATTCGGTTCCAGTAAAATCTCAACTTGCCTGGAACGTGAAGCAACAGTAGAGCTGCATGCGATTTTCCGCGCGGGAGGCGAACACGATCATGACAGCACAGACACTTCGGAAAATTTGGCGCTTTACCACACCACAGTTAATTCCACAGGAAGCAAACTCATTTTTCTTCTGTTTCAAACAGAAATGCAGTAGGGGTCGAAACCGCATTTAAACAAGTGGCGTCGTTGGAGTTGATCAGCAGAAATGGCAGCGGTGGGATTCGAACCCACGCCTCTGTCGAGACTGGAGCCTTAATCCAGCGCCTTAGACCGCTCGGCCACACTACCAGCCGCCGGCGCCGCCCATTTTCTTGCACTTCCAATTGTGCTCCTGCATAACAACACATGCAAAGTCACGTGAAAAGGAGTCCACGACCCCTCTCCGACTCGCACAGCTGCTGGGATGTGCCCGTCTACAATATCAATTTCGCAGCAGATAATGATAGCCCATCAATCCAGACAAAAATCAATCTATCGTCTCAGACTCTTTTCAGCTACAAATGTATCTGTGAGTGCGTGAGAACATATGATCGGTTATGATTTGGTCAAATTACCATGAGCTGCTTGACATTACTGCAATTTCGATTCTTGCTTTGCTAAATGATTTCACCCATTGCTCGAAACAGGACACCTTTCACGTTTACACGGAACACGAAACACACCGGACTACAGGGAAAATGCACAAAGCTGAGCAGGCCGTGTTCCACATCATACCGTGCAGCAGAGTTACAGTCACTGTGTCTGTTTTGCAGAATAAGAGTCCCAAAGAATGTTCTCCACCCTAAAACCGGAGGTAGCATTACAATCCGAGAACGACAGATCACATTGTGAGAATGCTCTGACCTCGGAGCCAGTTCGAGATGCCACTTTCCTTGCCTTTTACCTTAACCGTGCAATTTGCTGCAGAGATGCTCAGTCCTGGACATGAGCCTCATGGATACCAACTGAGTTGGAAACCTGTGTGGGAATCGAGGAGAAGCGACTCAATACATTTTGCTAAATTCCATGGTGTTTATGAGAAATGCAGTTTGTGTTCACCTCAATCTAAAAGCCAGTTTCTGAACATAGTAACAGAAGTCAAAAGGTAATTACCTCACCCCACCCCCTCTCCGGAAGAGGTGCTAACTGCCCTTGAGTGCTTTTTGTTCTCGATGTGAAGAGCTCTCACGCCTGAGTCACCCTCACGTCTCTGGTTGCTGAGTGAATCACAAAGAAGGAATTTCACCAGAGCTGGAACTGCCTCACTTCCCCACTCGCCCTCCCCGTGTACATTTTCCTGCTCCTCAGTGATTTAAAGAAAACCAAATGGATGCGATGTCATTCTGTAGCCTCTCTGTCGATTCCTCCGTTTCAGTTCCGACGTGGCTTAGATCACGTGGCGCACCTTAATACTAGCGACGCTATGAAAGCACAAGTCCAGAGGTTCTTCTGAGAGTGTAATTTCTTTCATTGCTGTTGCTGATTGAATGAGCCACTAACGTGCGAACTGCTCCAAAACATGATTCAGGACCTCTGGTGCCAACTCTCGCACGTTGAATAACGACAGACAGCTTCCAAATGAGGTCTTTCAGAGACGACTTTGGGGTACATTTGACAGACAGACTAGTTCAGGAATCCGTGGTGCGCTGTGACACCAGCGCATCAGCTTCTTCCCTGTCTTTGAACCGGGCCGCCTGCGCAAGGAATGCAAATGCGGTACTGCTTTTCGTGAAAGGATCAGAAGGCGGTAACTACACTCTCAAACGGAATGGCATATGAACAGAACCAGGTTGGAGATAAACTTTACAATGCTTTGCACAGTAATTAAATGGAGTTGCATTACATTTCACTACGAGAGCACATTTGTTCAAGCAAATTCGAAGGCAGGTTTCCAGATAGGAAAGCAAGCAAGAAAGCTCCGTTCCTGACCATGTAAAGGTCCGCAGTTGAAGAACAAAGCAGTTTCTGCCCACTTTCGAAACGGGCACCTTTCGCGTGTAAGGCGAGCGTGATGACCACTTCACTACAGAAACCAGCCTCAGCCGGCCGTGCTGCGTCTCAGTGGCATCCAGCACTGACAGTTGAAGCCATTCTACCTTTCACCTTTCTGTTTCCATTAGCTCGTTGTTTCATGGGACTTGTTTAATTTTGGCTATGTGGTGAGCATGGACGAGATACACCGAAGTATCTGTTTCTACGCGGTGGACCCCAATAACATTGTGTTGCTTACACCGGCTTTAAAGGATTACTTTTTAGCGGAGCTTGCCGTCGCAGTCTGTGGCACAATCATTTAGTCTGTTCGGAAGCATTTAACACGGAACACAAACAAAACTGGCAAACCAAATGCAGTTTTAGACACAGCGAGCATGAATGCTAAATGTGAGACAGTCCGGGGGCATGAGCCATAAAGTAATCTCACAACTAACAACAGGGCAATTCCAAACTACTCTTTCAAACATACTGGAGACTGAGTGCACCACCACTTCCGAGACAATGCTGAAAAGAGAGAAAGAAAGAACATAATAAGAGTGGGCCATAAAAAGTGAATTTCACCAATCACAGTCGCGATTAGATTACTTTTCCCTTCGGATGTGTCCAGGATGGAGATGAAGTAAATGGGAGAAATTCAATAACAAATGACATCGAAATTCATTGGAACGATTTTCTCATTGGCCAGAAAACCAAATAACGACGAGTCGAGTCACCGTAGGACTTTGTTTCACAACAGCGATGAAATAACAGTCTCCATTCGGTTCCAGTAAAATCTCAACTTGCCTGGAACGTGAAGCAACAGTAGAGCTGCATGCGATTTTCCGCGCGGGAGGCGAACACGATCATGACAGCACAGACACTTCGGAAAATTTGGCGCTTTACCACACCACAGTTAATTCCACAGGAAGCAAACTCATTTTTCTTCTGTTTCAAACAGAAATGCAGTAGGGGTCGAAACCGCATTTGAACAAGCGGCGTCGTTGGAGTTGATCAGCAGAAATGGCAGCGGTGGGATTCGAACCCACGCCTCTGTCGAGACTGGAGCCTTAATCCAGCGCCTTAGACCGCTCGGCCACACTACCAGCCGCCGGCGCCGCCCATTTTCTTGCACTTCCAATTGTGCTCCTGCATAACAACACATGCAAAGTCACGTGAAAAGGAGTCCACGACCCCTCTCCGACTCGCACAGCTGCTGGGATGTGCCCGTCTACAATATCAATTTCGCAGCAGATAATGATAGCCCATCAATCCAGACAAAAATCAATCTATCGTCTCAGACTCTTTTCAGCTACAAATGTATCTGTGAGTGCGTGAGAACATATGATCGGTTATGATTTGGTCAAATTACCATGAGCTGCTTGACATTACTGCAATTTCGATTCTTGCTTTGCTAAATGATTTCACCCATTGCTCGAAACAGGACACCTTTCACGTTTACACGGAACACGAAACACACCGGACTACAGGGAAAATGCACAAAGCTGAGCAGGCCGTGTTCCACATCATACCGTGCAGCAGAGTTACAGTCACTGTGTCTGTTTTGCAGAATAAGAGTCCCAAAGAATGTTCTCCACCCTAAAACCGGAGGTAGCATTACAATCCGAGAACGACAGATCACATTGTGAGAATGCTCTGACCTCGGAGCCAGTTCGAGATGCCACTTTCCTTGCCTTTTACCTTAACCGTGCAATTTGCTGCAGAGATGCTCAGTCCTGGACATGAGCCTCATGGATACCAACTGAGTTGGAAACCTGTGTGGGAATCGAGGAGAAGCGACTCAATACATTTTGCTAAATTCCATGGTGTTTATGAGAAATGCAGTTTGTGTTCACCTCAATCTAAAAGCCAGTTTCTGAACATAGTAACAGAAGTCAAAAGGTAATTACCTCACCCCACCCCCTCTCCGGAAGAGGTGCTAACTGCCCTTGAGTGCTTTTTGTTCTCGATGTGAAGAGCTCTCACGCCTGAGTCACCCTCACGTCTCTGGTTGCTGAGTGAATCACAAAGAAGGAATTTCACCAGAGCTGGAACTGCCTCACTTCCCCACTCGCCCTCCCCGTGTACATTTTCCTGCTCCTCAGTGATTTAAAGAAAACCAAATGGATGCGATGTCATTCTGTAGCCTCTCTGTCGATTCCTCCGTTTCAGTTCCGACGTGGCTTAGATCACGTGGCGCACCTTAATACTAGCGGCGCTATGAAAGCACAAGTCCAGAGGTTCCTCTGAGAGTGTAATTTCTTTCATTGCTGTTGCTGATTGAATGAGCCACTAACGTGCGAACTGCTCCAAAACATGATTCAGGACCTCTGGTGCCAACTCTCGCACGTTGAATAACGACAGACAGCTTCCAAATGAGGTCTTTCAGAGACGACTTTGGGGTACATTTGACAGACAGACTAGTTCAGGAATCCGTGGTGCGCTGTGACACCAGCGCATCAGCTTCTTCCCTGTCTTTGAACCGGGCCGCCTGCGCAAGGAATGCAAATGCGGTACTGCTTTTCGTGAAAGGATCAGAAGGCGGTAACTACACTCTCAAACGGAATGGCATATGAACAGAACCAGGTTGGAGATAAACTTTACAATGCTTTGCACAGTAATTAAATGGAGTTGCATTACATTTCACTACGAGAGCACATTTGTTCAAGCAAATTCGAAGGCAGGTTTCCAGATAGGAAAGCAAGCAAGAAAGCTCCGTTCCTGACCATGTAAAGGTCCGCAGTTGAAGAACAAAGCAGTTTCTGCCCACTTTCGAAACGGGCACCTTTCGCGTGTAAGGCGAGCGTGATGACCACTTCACTACAGAAACCAGCCTCAGCCGGCCGTGCTGCGTCTCAGTGGCATCCAGCACTGACAGTTGAAGCCATTCTACCTTTCACCTTTCTGTTTCCATTAGCTCGTTGTTTCATGGGACTTGTTTAATTTTGGCTATGTGGTGAGCATGGACGAGATACACCGAAGTATCTGTTTCTACGCGGTGGACCCCAATAACATTGTGTTGCTTACACCGGCTTTAAAGGATTACTTTTTAGCGGAGCTTGCCGTCGCAGTCTGTGGCACAATCATTTAGTCTGTTCGGAAGCATTTAACACGGAACACAAACAAAACTGGCAAACCAAATGCAGTTTTAGACACAGCGAGCATGAATGCTAAATGTGAGACAGTCCGGGGGCATGAGCCATAAAGTAATCTCACAACTAACAACAGGGCAATTCCAAACTACTCTTTCAAACATACTGGAGACTGAGTGCACCACCACTTCCGAGACAATGCTGAAAAGAGAGAAAGAAAGAACATAATAAGAGTGGGCCATAAAAAGTGAATTTCACCAATCACAGTCGCGATTAGATTACCTTTCCCTTCGGATGTGTCCAGGATGGAGATGAAGTAAATGGGAGAAATTCAATAACAAATGACATCGAAATTCATTGGAACGATTTTCTCATTGGCCAGAAAACCAAATAACGACGAGTCGAGTCACCGTAGGACTTTGTTTCACAACAGCGATGAAATAACAGTCTCCATTCGGTTCCAGTAAAATCTCAACTTGCCTGGAACGTGAAGCAACAGTAGAGCTGCATGCGATTTTCCGCGCGGGAGGCGAACACGATCATGACAGCACAGACACTTCGGAAAATTTGGCGCTTTACCACACCACAGTTAATTCCACAGGAAGCAAACTCATTTTTCTTCTGTTTCAAACAGAAATGCAGTAGGGGTCGAAACCGCATTTGAACAAGTGGCGTCGTTGGAGTTGATCAGCAGAAATGGCAGCGGTGGGATTCGAACCCACGCCTCTGTCGAGACTGGAGCCTTAATCCAGCGCCTTAGACCGCTCGGCCACACTACCAGCCGCTGGCGCCGCCCATTTTCTTGCACTTCCAATTGTGCTCCTGCATAACAACACATGCAAAGTCACGTGAAAAGGAGTCCACGACCCCTCTCCGACTCGCACAGCTGCTGGGATGTGCCCGTCTACAATATCAATTTCGCAGCAGATAATGATAGCCCATCAATCCAGACAAAAATCAATCTATCGTCTCAGACTCTTTTCAGCTACAAATGTATCTGTGAGTGCGTGAGAACATATGATCGGTTATGATTTGGTCAAATTACCATGAGCTGCTTGACATTACTGCAATTTCGATTCTTGCTTTGCTAAATGATTTCACCCATTGCTCGAAACAGGACACCTTTCACGTTTACACGGAACACGAAACACACCGGACTACAGGGAAAATGCACAAAGCTGAGCAGGCCGTGTTCCACATCATACCGTGCAGCAGAGTTACAGTCACTGTGTCTGTTTTGCAGAATAAGAGTCCCAAAGAATGTTCTCCACCCTAAAACCGGAGGTAGCATTACAATCCGAGAACGACAGATCACATTGTGAGAATGCTCTGACCTCGGAGCCAGTTCGAGATGCCACTTTCCTTGCCTTTTACCTTAACCGTGCAATTTGCTGCAGAGATGCTCAGTCCTGGACATGAGCCTCATGGATACCAACTGAGTTGGAAACCTGTGTGGGAATCGAGGAGAAGCGACTCAATAAATTTTGCTAAATTCCATGGTGTTTATGAGAAATGCAGTTTGTGTTCACCTCAATCTAAAAGCCAGTTTCTGAACATAGTAACAGAAGTCAAAAGGTAATTACCTCACCCCACCCCCTCTCCGGAAGAGGTGCTAACTGCCCTTGAGTGCTTTTTGTTCTCGATGTGAAGAGCTCTCACGCCTGAGTCACCCTCACGTCTCTGGTTGCTGAATGAATCACAAAGAAGGAATTTCACCAGAGCTGGAACTGCCTCACTTCCCCACTCGCCCTCCCCGTGTACATTTTCCTGCTCCTCAGTGATTTAAAGAAAACCAAATGGATGCGATGTCATTCTGTAGCCTCTCTGTCGATTCCTCCGTTTCAGTTCCGACGTGGCTTAGATCACGTGGCGCACCTTAATACTAGCGACGCTATGAAAGCACAAGTCCAGAGGTTCCTCTGAGAGTGTAATTTCTTTCATTGCTGTTGCTGATTGAATGAGCCACTAACGTGCGAACTGCTCCAAAACATGATTCAGGACCTCTGGTGCCAACTCTCGCACGTTGAATAACGACAGACAGCTTCCAAATGAGGTCTTTCAGAGACGACTTTGGGGTACATTTGACAGACAGACTAGTTCAGGAATCCGTGGTGCGCTGTGACACCAGCGCATCAGCTTCTTCCCTGTCTTTGAACCGGGCCGCCTGCGCAAGGAATGCAAATGCGGTACTGCTTTTCGTGAAAGGATCAGAAGGCGGTAACTACACTCTCAAACGGAATGGCATATGAACAGAACCAGGTTGGAGATAAACTTTACAATGCTTTGCACAGTAATTAAATGGAGTTGCATTACATTTCACTACGAGAGCACATTTGTTCAAGCAAATTCGAAGGCAGGTTTCCAGATAGGAAAGCAAGCAAGAAAGCTCCGTTCCTGACCATGTAAAGGTCCGCAGTTGAAGAACAAAGCAGTTTCTGCCCACTTTCGAAACGGGCACCTTTCGCGTGTAAGGCGAGCGTGATGACCACTTCACTACAGAAACCAGCCTCAGCCGGCCGTGCTGCGTCTCAGTGGCATCCAGCACTGACAGTTGAAGCCATTCTACCTTTCACCTTTCTGTTTCCATTAGCTCGTTGTTTCATGGGACTTGTTTAATTTTGGCTATGTGGTGAGCATGGACGAGATACACCGAAGTATCTGTTTCTACGCGGTGGACCCCAATAACATTGTGTTGCTTACACCGGCTTTAAAGGATTACTTTTTAGCGGAGCTTGCCGTCGCAGTCTGTGGCACAATCATTTAGTCTGTTCGGAAGCATTTAACACGGAACACAAACAAAACTGGCAAACCAAATGCAGTTTTAGACACAGCGAGCATGAATGCTAAATGTGAGACAGTCCGGGGGCATGAGCCATAAAGTAATCTCACAACTAACAACAGGGAAATTCCAAACTACTCTTTCAAACATACTGGAGACTGAGTGCACCACCACTTCCGAGACAATGCTGAAAAGAGAGAAAGAAAGAACATAATAAGAGTGGGCCATAAAAAGTGAATTTCACCAATCACAGTCGCGATTAGATTACCTTTCCCTTCGGATGTGTCCAGGATGGAGATGAAGTAAATGGGAGAAATTCAATAACAAATGACATCGAAATTCATTGGAACGATTTTCTCATTGGCCAGAAAACCAAATAACGACGAGTCGAGTCACCGTAGGACTTTGTTTCACAACAGCGATGAAATAACAGTCTCCATTCGGTTCCAGTAAAATCTCAACTTGCCTGGAACGTGAAGCAACAGTAGAGCTGCATGCGATTTTCCGCGCGGGAGGCGAACACGATCATGACAGCACAGACACTTCGGAAAATTTGGCGCTTTACCACACCACAGTTAATTCCACAGGAAGCAAACTCATTTTTCTTCTGTTTCAAACAGAAATGCAGTAGGGGTCGAAACCGCATTTGAACAAGTGGCGTCGTTGGAGTTGATCAGCAGAAATGGCAGCGGTGGGATTCGAACCCACGCCTCTGTCGAGACTGGAGCCTTAATCCAGCGCCTTAGACCGCTCGGCCACACTACCAGCCGCCGGCGCCGCCCATTTTCTTGCACTTCCAATTGTGCTCCTGCATAACAACACATGCAAAGTCACGTGAAAAGGAGTCCACGACCCCTCTCCGACTCGCACAGCTGCTGGGATGTGCCCGTCTACAATATCAATTTCGCAGCAGATAATGATAGCCCATCAATCCAGACAAAAATCAATCTATCGTCTCAGACTCTTTTCAGCTACAAATGTATCTGTGAGTGCGTGAGAACATATGATCGGTTATGATTTGGTCAAATTACCATGAGCTGCTTGACATTACTGCAATTTCGATTCTTGCTTTGCTAAATGATTTCACCCATTGCTCGAAACAGGACACCTTTCACGTTTACACGGAACACGAAACACACCGGACTACAGGGAAAATGCACAAAGCTGAGCAGGCCGTGTTCCACATCATACCGTGCAGCAGAGTTACAGTCACTGTGTCTGTTTTGCAGAATAAGAGTCCCAAAGAATGTTCTCCACCCTAAAACCGGAGGTAGCATTACAATCCGAGAACGACAGATCACATTGTGAGAATGCTCTGACCTCGGAGCCAGTTCGAGATGCCACTTTCCTTGCCTTTTACCTTAACCGTGCAATTTGCTGCAGAGATGCTCAGTCCTGGACATGAGCCTCATGGATACCAACTGAGTTGGAAACCTGTGTGGGAATCGAGGAGAAGCGACTCAATAAATTTTGCTAAATTCCATGGTGTTTATGAGAAATGCAGTTTGTGTTCACCTCAATCTAAAAGCCAGTTTCTGAACATAGTAACAGAAGTCAAAAGGTAATTACCTCACCCCACCCCCTCTCCGGAAGAGGTGCTAACTGCCCTTGAGTGCTTTTTGTTCTCGATGTGAAGAGCTCTCACGCCTGAGTCACCCTCACGTCTCTGGTTGCTGAATGAATCACAAAGAAGGAATTTCACCAGAGCTGGAACTGCCTCACTTCCCCACTCGCCCTCCCCGTGTACATTTTCCTGCTCCTCAGTGATTTAAAGAAAACCAAATGGATGCGATGTCATTCTGTAGCCTCTCTGTCGATTCCTCCGTTTCAGTTCCGACGTGGCTTAGATCACGTGGCGCACCTTAATACTAGCGACGCTATGAAAGCACAAGTCCAGAGGTTCCTCTGAGAGTGTAATTTCTTTCATTGCTGTTGCTGATTGAATGAGCCACTAACGTGCGAACTGCTCCAAAACATGATTCAGGACCTCTGGTGCCAACTCTCGCACGTTGAATAACGACAGACAGCTTCCAAATGAGGTCTTTCAGAGACGACTTTGGGGTACATTTGACAGACAGACTAGTTCAGGAATCCGTGGTGCGCTGTGACACCAGCGCATCAGCTTCTTCCCTGTCTTTGAACCGGGCCGCCTGCGCAAGGAATGCAAATGCGGTACTGCTTTTCGTGAAAGGATCAGAAGGCGGTAACTACACTCTCAAACGGAATGGCATATGAACAGAACCAGGTTGGAGATAAACTTTACAATGCTTTGCACAGTAATTAAATGGAGTTGCATTACATTTCACTACGAGAGCACATTTGTTCAAGCAAATTCGAAGGCAGGTTTCCAGATAGGAAAGCAAGCAAGAAAGCTCCGTTCCTGACCATGTAAAGGTCCGCAGTTGAAGAACAAAGCAGTTTCTGCCCACTTTCGAAACGGGCACCTTTCGCGTGTAAGGCGAGCGTGATGACCACTTCACTACAGAAACCAGCCTCAGCCGGCCGTGCTGCGTCTCAGTGGCATCCAGCACTGACAGTTGAAGCCATTCTACCTTTCACCTTTCTGTTTCCATTAGCTCGTTGTTTCATGGGACTTGTTTAATTTTGGCTATGTGGTGAGCATGGACGAGATACACCGAAGTATCTGTTTCTACGCGGTGGACCCCAATAACATTGTGTTGCTTACACCGGCTTTAAAGGATTACTTTTTAGCGGAGCTTGCCGTCGCAGTCTGTGGCACAATCATTTAGTCTGTTCGGAAGCATTTAACACGGAACACAAACAAAACTGGCAAACCAAATGCAGTTTTAGACACAGCGAGCATGAATGCTAAATGTGAGACAGTCCGGGGTCATGAGCCATAAAGTAATCTCACAACTAACAACAGGGCAATTCCAAACTACTCTTTCAAACATACTGGAGACTGAGTGCACCACCACTTCCGAGACAATGCTGAAAAGAGAGAAAGAAAGAACATAATAAGAGTGGGCCATAAAAAGTGAATTTCACCAATCACAGTCGCGATTAGATTACCTTTCCCTTCGGATGTGTCCAGGATGGAGATGAAGTAAATGGGAGAAATTCAATAACAAATGACATCGAAATTCATTGGAACGATTTTCTCATTGGCCAGAAAACCAAATAACGACGAGTCGAGTCACCGTAGGACTTTGTTTCACAACAGCGATGAAATAACAGTCTCCATTCGGTTCCAGTAAAATCTCAACTTGCCTGGAACGTGAAGCAACAGTAGAGCTGCATGCGATTTTCCGCGCGGGAGGCGAACACGATCATGACAGCACAGACACTTCGGAAAATTTGGCGCTTTACCACACCACAGTTAATTCCACAGGAAGCAAACTCATTTTTCTTCTGTTTCAAACAGAAATGCAGTAGGGGTCGAAACCGCATTTGAACAAGTGGCGTCGTTGGAGTTGATCAGCAGAAATGGCAGCGGTGGGATTCGAACCCACGCCTCTGTCGAGACTGGAGCCTTAATCCAGCGCCTTAGACCGCTCGGCCACACTACCAGCCGCCGGCGCCGCCCATTTTCTTGCACTTCCAATTGTGCTCCTGCATAACAACACATGCAAAGTCACGTGAAAAGGAGTCCACGACCCCTCTCCGACTCGCACAGCTGCTGGGATGTGCCCGTCTACAATATCAATTTCGCAGCAGATAATGATAGCCCATCAATCCAGACAAAAATCAATCTATCGTCTCAGACTCTTTTCAGCTACAAATGTATCTGTGAGTGCGTGAGAACATATGATCGGTTATGATTTGGTCAAATTACCATGAGCTGCTTGACATTACTGCAATTTCGATTCTTGCTTTGCTAAATGATTTCACCCATTGCTCGAAACAGGACACCTTTCACGTTTACACGGAACACGAAACACACCGGACTACAGGGAAAATGCACAAAGCTGAGCAGGCCGTGTTCCACATCATACCGTGCAGCAGAGTTACAGTCACTGTGTCTGTTTTGCAGAATAAGAGTCCCAAAGAATGTTCTCCACCCTAAAACCGGAGGTAGCATTACAATCCGAGAACGACAGATCACATTGTGAGAATGCTCTGACCTCGGAGCCAGTTCGAGATGCCACTTTCCTTGCCTTTTACCTTAACCGTGCAATTTGCTGCAGAGATGCTCAGTCCTGGACATGAGCCTCATGGATACCAACTGAGTTGGAAACCTGTGTGGGAATCGAGGAGAAGCGACTCAATAAATTTTGCTAAATTCCATGGTGTTTATGAGAAATGCAGTTTGTGTTCACCTCAATCTAAAAGCCAGTTTCTGAACATAGTAACAGAAGTCAAAAGGTAATTACCTCACCCCACCCCCTCTCCGGAAGAGGTGCTAACTGCCCTTGAGTGCTTTTTGTTCTCGATGTGAAGAGCTCTCACGCCTGAGTCACCCTCACGTCTCTGGTTGCTGAGTGAATCACAAAGAAGGAATTTCACCAGAGCTGGAACTGCCTCACTTCCCCACTCGCCCTCCCCGTGTACATTTTCCTGCTCCTCAGTGATTTAAAGAAAACCAAATGGATGCGATGTCATTCTGTAGCCTCTCTGTCGATTCCTCCGTTTCAGTTCCGACGTGGCTTAGATCACGTGGCGCACCTTAATACTAGCGGCGCTATGAAAGCACAAGTCCAGAGGTTCCTCTGAGAGTGTAATTTCTTTCATTGCTGTTGCTGATTGAATGAGCCACTAACGTGCGAACTGCTCCAAAACATGATTCAGGACCTCTGGTGCCAACTCTCGCACGTTGAATAACGACAGACAGCTTCCAAATGAGGTCTTTCAGAGACGACTTTGGGGTACATTTGACAGACAGACTAGTTCAGGAATCCGTGGTGCGCTGTGACACCAGCGCATCAGCTTCTTCCCTGTCTTTGAACCGGGCCGCCTGCGCAAGGAATGCAAATGCGGTACTGCTTTTCGTGAAAGGATCAGAAGGCGGTAACTACACTCTCAAACGGAATGGCATATGAACAGAACCAGGTTGGAGATAAACTTTACAATGCTTTGCACAGTAATTAAATGGAGTTGCATTACATTTCACTACGAGAGCACATTTGTTCAAGCAAATTCGAAGGCAGGTTTCCAGATAGGAAAGCAAGCAAGAAAGCTCCGTTCCTGACCATGTAAAGGTCCGCAGTTGAAGAACAAAGCAGTTTCTGCCCACTTTCGAAACGGGCACCTTTCGCGTGTAAGGCGAGCGTGATGACCACTTCACTACAGAAACCAGCCTCAGCCGGCCGTGCTGCGTCTCAGTGGCATCCAGCACTGACAGTTGAAGCCATTCTACCTTTCACCTTTCTGTTTCCATTAGCTCGTTGTTTCATGGGACTTGTTTAATTTTGGCTATGTGGTGAGCATGGACGAGATACACCGAAGTATCTGTTTCTACGCGGTGGACCCCAATAACATTGTGTTGCTTACACCGGCTTTAAAGGATTACTTTTTAGCGGAGCTTGCCGTCGCAGTCTGTGGCACAATCATTTAGTCTGTTCGGAAGCATTTAACACGGAACACAAACAAAACTGGCAAACCAAATGCAGTTTTAGACACAGCGAGCATGAATGCTAAATGTGAGACAGTCCGGGGGCATGAGCCATAAAGTAATCTCACAACTAACAACAGGGCAATTCCAAACTACTCTTTCAAACATACTGGAGACTGAGTGCACCACCACTTCCGAGACAATGCTGAAAAGAGAGAAAGAAAGAACATAATAAGAGTGGGCCATAAAAAGTGAATTTCACCAATCACAGTCGCGATTAGATTACTTTTCCCTTCGGATGTGTCCAGGATGGAGATGAAGTAAATGGGAGAAATTCAATAACAAATGACATCGAAATTCATTGGAACGATTTTCTCATTGGCCAGAAAACCAAATAACGACGAGTCGAGTCACCGTAGGACTTTGTTTCACAACAGCGATGAAATAACAGTCTCCATTCGGTTCCAGTAAAATCTCAACTTGCCTGGAACGTGAAGCAACAGTAGAGCTGCATGCGATTTTCCGCGCGGGAGGCGAACACGATCATGACAGCACAGACACTTCGGAAAATTTGGCGCTTTACCACACCACAGTTAATTCCACAGGAAGCAAACTCATTTTTCTTCTGTTTCAAACAGAAATGCAGTAGGGGTCGAAACCGCATTTGAACAAGCGGCGTCGTTGGAGTTGATCAGCAGAAATGGCAGCGGTGGGATTCGAACCCACGCCTCTGTCGAGACTGGAGCCTTAATCCAGCGCCTTAGACCGCTCGGCCACACTACCAGCCGCCGGCGCCGCCCATTTTCTTGCACTTCCAATTGTGCTCCTGCATAACAACACATGCAAAGTCACGTGAAAAGGAGTCCACGACCCCTCTCCGACTCGCACAGCTGCTGGGATGTGCCCGTCTACAATATCAATTTCGCAGCAGATAATGATAGCCCATCAATCCAGACAAAAATCAATCTATCGTCTCAGACTCTTTTCAGCTACAAATGTATCTGTGAGTGCGTGAGAACATATGATCGGTTATGATTTGGTCAAATTACCATGAGCTGCTTGACATTACTGCAATTTCGATTCTTGCTTTGCTAAATGATTTCACCCATTGCTCGAAACAGGACACCTTTCACGTTTACACGGAACACGAAACACACCGGACTACAGGGAAAATGCACAAAGCTGAGCAGGCCGTGTTCCACATCATACCGTGCAGCAGAGTTACAGTCACTGTGTCTGTTTTGCAGAATAAGAGTCCCAAAGAATGTTCTCCACCCTAAAACCGGAGGTAGCATTACAATCCGAGAACGACAGATCACATTGTGAGAATGCTCTGACCTCGGAGCCAGTTCGAGATGCCACTTTCCTTGCCTTTTACCTTAACCGTGCAATTTGCTGCAGAGATGCTCAGTCCTGGACATGAGCCACATGGATACCAACTGAGTTGGAAACCTGTGTGGGAATCGAGGAGAAGCGACTCAATACATTTTGCTAAATTCCATGGTGTTTATTAGAAATGCAGTTTGTGTTCACCTCAATCTAAAAGCCAGTTTCTGAACATAGTAACAGAAGTCAAAAGGTAATTACCTCACCCCACCCCCTCTCCGGAAGAGGTGCTAACTGCCCTTGAGTGCTTTTTGTTCTCGATGTGAAGAGCTCTCACGCCTGAGTCACCCTCACGTCTCTGGTTGCTGAGTGAATCACAAAGAAGGAATTTCACCAGAGCTGGAACTGCCTCACTTCCCCACTCGCCCTCCCCGTGTACATTTTCCTGCTCCTCAGTGATTTAAAGAAAACCAAATGGATGCGATGTCATTCTGTAGCCTCTCTGTCGATTCCTCCGTTTCAGTTCCGACGTGGCTTAGATCACGTGGCGCACCTTAATACTAGCGACGCTATGAAAGCACAAGTCCAGAGGTTCCTCTGAGAGTGTAATTTCTTTCATTGCTGTTGCTGATTGAATGAGCCACTAACGTGCGAACTGCTCCAAAACATGATTCAGGACCTCTGGTGCCAACTCTCGCACGTTGAATAACGACAGACAGCTTCCAAATGAGGTCTTTCAGAGACGACTTTGGGGTACATTTGACAGACAGACTAGTTCAGGAATCCGTGGTGCGCTGTGACACCAGCGCATCAGCTTCTTCCCTGTCTTTGAACCGGGCCGCCTGCGCAAGGAATGCAAATGCGGTACTGCTTTTCGTGAAAGGATCAGAAGGCGGTAACTACACTCTCAAACGGAATGGCATATGAACAGAACCAGGTTGGAGATAAACTTTACAATGCTTTGCACAGTAATTAAGTGGAGTTGCATTACATTTCACTACGAGAGCACATTTGTTCAAGCAAATTCGAAGGCAGGTTTCCAGATAGGAAAGCAAGCAAGAAAGCTCCGTTCCTGACCATGTAAAGGTCCGCAGTTGAAGAACAAAGCAGTTTCTGCCCACTTTCGAAACGGGCACCTTTCGCGTGTAAGGCGAGCGTGATGACCACTTCACTACAGAAACCAGCCTCAGCCGGCCGTGCTGCGTCTCAGTGGCATCCAGCACTGACAGTTGAAGCCATTCTACCTTTCACCTTTCTGTTTCCATTAGCTCGTTGTTTCATGGGACTTGTTTAATTTTGGCTATGTGGTGAGCATGGACGAGATACACCGAAGTATCTGTTTCTACGCGGTGGACCCCAATAACATTGTGTTGCTTACACCGGCTTTAAAGGATTACTTTTTAGCGGAGCTTGCCGTCGCAGTCTGTGGCACAATCATTTAGTCTGTTCGGAAGCATTTAACACGGAACACAAACAAAACTGGCAAACCAAATGCAGTTTTAGACACAGCGAGCATGAATGCTAAATGTGAGACAGTCCGGGGGCATGAGCCATAAAGTAATCTCACAACTAACAACAGGGCAATTCCAAACTACTCTTTCAAACATACTGGAGACTGAGTGCACCACCACTTCCGAGACAATGCTGAAAAGAGAGAAAGAAAGAACATAATAAGAGTGGGCCATAAAAAGTGAATTTCACCAATCACAGTCGCGATTAGATTACCTTTCCCTTCGGATGTGTCCAGGATGGAGATGAAGTAAATGGGAGAAATTCAATAACAAATGACATCGAAATTCATTGGAACGATTTTCTCATTGGCCAGAAAACCAAATAACGACGAGTCGAGTCACCGTAGGACTTTGTTTCACAACAGCGATGAAATAACAGTCTCCATTCGGTTCCAGTAAAATCTCAACTTGCCTGGAACGTGAAGCAACAGTAGAGCTGCATGCGATTTTCCGCGCGGGAGGCGAACACGATCATGACAGCACAGACACTTTGGAAAATTTGGCGCTTTACCACACCACAATTAATTCCACAGGAAGCAAACTCATTTTTCTTCTGTTTCAAACAGAAATGCAGTAGGGGTCGAAACCGCATTTGAACAAGCGGCGTCGTTGGAGTTGATCAGCAGAAATGGCAGCGGTGGGATTCGAATCCACGCCTCTGTCGAGACTGGAGCCTTAATCTAGCGCCTTAGACCGCTCGGCCACACTACCAGCCGCCGGCGCCGCCCATTTTCTTGCACTTCCAATTGTGCTCCTGCATAACAACACATGCAAAGTCACGTGAAAAGGAGTCCACGACCCCTCTCCGACTCGCACAGCTGCTGGGATGTGCCCGTCTACAATATCAATTTCGCAGCAGATAATGATAGCCCATCAATCCAGACAAAAATCAATCTATCGTCTCAGACTCTTTTCAGCTACAAATGTATCTGTGAGTGCGTGAGAACATATGATCGGTTATGATTTGGTCAAATTACCATGAGCTGCTTGACATTACTGCAATTTCGATTCTTGCTTTGCTAAATGATTTCACCCATTGCTCGAAACAGGACACCTTTCACGTTTACACGGAACACGAAACACACCGGACTACAGGGAAAATGCACAAAGCTGAGCAGGCCGTGTTCCACATCATACCGTGCAGCAGAGTTACAGTCACTGTGTCTGTTTTGCAGAATAAGAGTCCCAAAGAATGTTCTCCACCCTAAAACCGGAGGTAGCATTACAATCCGAGAACGACAGATCACATTGTGAGAATGCTCTGACCTCGGAGCCAGTTCGAGATGCCACTTTCCTTGCCTTTTACCTTAACCGTGCAATTTGCTGCAGAGATGCTCAGTCCTGGACATGAGCCTCATGGATACCAACTGAGTTGGAAACCTGTGTGGGAATCGAGGAGAAGCGACTCAATACATTTTGCTAAATTCCATGGTGTTTATGAGAAATGCAGTTTGTGTTCACCTCAATCTAAAAGCCAGTTTCTGAACATAGTAACAGAAGTCAAAAGGTAATTACCTCACCCCACCCCCTCTCCGGAAGAGGTGCTAACTGCCCTTGAGTGCTTTTTGTTCTCGATGTGAAGAGCTCTCACGCCTGAGTCACCCTCACGTCTCTGGTTGCTGAGTGAATCACAAAGAAGGAATTTCACCAGAGCTGGAACTGCCTCACTTCCCCACTCGCCCTCCCCGTGTACATTTTCCTGCTCCTCAGTGATTTAAAGAAAACCAAATGGATGCGATGTCATTCTGTAGCCTCTCTGTCGATTCCTCCGTTTCAGTTCCGACGTGGCTTAGATCACGTGGCGCACCTTAATACTAGCGACGCTATGAAAGCACAAGTCCAGAGGTTCCTCTGAGAGTGTAATTTCTTTCATTGCTGTTGCTGATTGAATGAGCCACTAACGTGCGAACTGCTCCAAAACATGATTCAGGACCTCTGGTGCCAACTCTCGCACGTTGAATAACGACAGACAGCTTCCAAATGAGGTCTTTCAGAGACGACTTTGGGGTACATTTGACAGACAGACTAGTTCAGGAATCCGTGGTGCGCTGTGACACCAGCGCATCAGCTTCTTCCCTGTCTTTGAACCGGGCCGCCTGCGCAAGGAATGCAAATGCGGTACTGCTTTTCGTGAAAGGATCAGAAGGCGGTAACTACACTCTCAAACGGAATGGCATATGAACAGAACCAGGTTGGAGATAAACTTTACAATGCTTTGCACAGTAATTAAGTGGAGTTGCATTACATTTCACTACGAGAGCACATTTGTTCAAGCAAATTCGAAGGCAGGTTTCCAGATAGGAAAGCAAGCAAGAAAGCTCCGTTCCTGACCATGTAAAGGTCCGCAGTTGAAGAACAAAGCAGTTTCTGCCCACTTTCGAAACGGGCACCTTTCGCGTGTAAGGCGAGCGTGATGACCACTTCACTACAGAAACCAGCCTCAGCCGGCCGTGCTGCGTCTCAGTGGCATCCAGCACTGACAGTTGAAGCCATTCTACCTTTCACCTTTCTGTTTCCATTAGCTCGTTGTTTCATGGGACTTGTTTAATTTTGGCTATGTGGTGAGCATGGACGAGATACACCGAAGTATCTGTTTCTACGCGGTGGACCCCAATAACATTGTGTTGCTTACACCGGCTTTAAAGGATTACTTTTTAGCGGAGCTTGCCGTCGCAGTCTGTGGCACAATCATTTAGTCTGTTCGGAAGCATTTAACACGGAACACAAACAAAACTGGCAAACCAAATGCAGTTTTAGACACAGCGAGCATGAATGCTAAATGTGAGACAGTCCGGGGGCATGAGCCATAAAGTAATCTCACAACTAACAACAGGGCAATTCCAAACTACTCTTTCAAACATACTGGAGACTGAGTGCACCACCACTTCCGAGACAATGCTGAAAAGAGAGAAAGAAAGAACATAATAAGAGTGGGCCATAAAAAGTGAATTTCACCAATCACAGTCGCGATTAGATTACCTTTCCCTTCGGATGTGTCCAGGATGGAGATGAAGTAAATGGGAGAAATTCAATAACAAATGACATCGAAATTCATTGGAACGATTTTCTCATTGGCCAGAAAACCAAATAACGACGAGTCGAGTCACCGTAGGACTTTGTTTCACAACAGCGATGAAATAACAGTCTCCATTCGGTTCCAGTAAAATCTCAACTTGCCTGGAACGTGAAGCAACAGTAGAGCTGCATGCGATTTTCCGCGCGGGAGGCGAACACGATCATGACAGCACAGACACTTTGGAAAATTTGGCGCTTTACCACACCACAATTAATTCCACAGGAAGCAAACTCATTTTTCTTCTGTTTCAAACAGAAATGCAGTAGGGGTCGAAACCGCATTTGAACAAGCGGCGTCGTTGGAGTTGATCAGCAGAAATGGCAGCGGTGGGATTCGAATCCACGCCTCTGTCGAGACTGGAGCCTTAATCTAGCGCCTTAGACCGCTCGGCCACACTACCAGCCGCCGGCGCCGCCCATTTTCTTGCACTTCCAATTGTGCTCCTGCATAACAACACATGCAAAGTCACGTGAAAAGGAGTCCACGACCCCTCTCCGACTCGCACAGCTGCTGGGATGTGCCCGTCTACAATATCAATTTCGCAGCAGATAATGATAGCCCATCAATCCAGACAAAAATCAATCTATCGTCTCAGACTCTTTTCAGCTACAAATGTATCTGTGAGTGCGTGAGAACATATGATCGGTTATGATTTGGTCAAATTACCATGAGCTGCTTGACATTACTGCAATTTCGATTCTTGCTTTGCTAAATGATTTCACCCATTGCTCGAAACAGGACACCTTTCACGTTTACACGGAACACGAAACACACCGGACTACAGGGAAAATGCACAAAGCTGAGCAGGCCGTATTCCACATCATACCGTGCAGCAGAGTTACAGTCACTGTGTCTGTTTTGCAGAATAAGAGTCCCAAAGAATGTTCTCCACCCTAAAACCGGAGGTAGCATTACAATCCGAGAACGACAGATCACATTGTGAGAATGCTCTGACCTCGGAGCCAGTTCGAGATGCCACTTTCCTTGCCTTTTACCTTAACCGTGCAATTTGCTGCAGAGATGCTCAGTCCTGGACATGAGCCTCATGGATACCAACTGAGTTGGAAACCTGTGTGGGAATCGAGGAGAAGCGACTCAATACATTTTGCTAAATTCCATGGTGTTTATGAGAAATGCAGTTTGTGTTCACCTCAATCTAAAAGCCAGTTTCTGAACATAGTAACAGAAGTCAAAAGGTAATTACCTCACCCCACCCCCTCTCCGGAAGAGGTGCTAACTGCCCTTGAGTGCTTTTTGTTCTCGATGTGAAGAGCTCTCACGCCTGAGTCACCCTCACGTCTCTGGTTGCTGAGTGAATCACAAAGAAGGAATTTCACCAGAGCTGGAACTGCCTCACTTCCCCACTCGCCCTCCCCGTGTACATTTTCCTGCTCCTCAGTGATTTAAAGAAAACCAAATGGATGCGATGTCATTCTGTAGCCTCTCTGTCGATTCCTCCGTTTCAGTTCCGACGTGGCTTAGATCACGTGGCGCACCTTAATACTAGCGACGCTATGAAAGCACAAGTCCAGAGGTTCCTCTGAGAGTGTAATTTCTTTCATTGCTGTTGCTGATTGAATGAGCCACTAACGTGCGAACTGCTCCAAAACATGATTCAGGACCTCTGGTGCCAACTCTCGCACGTTGAATAACGACAGACAGCTTCCAAATGAGGTCTTTCAGAGACGACTTTGGGGTACATTTGACAGACAGACTAGTTCAGGAATCCGTGGTGCGCTGTGACACCAGCGCATCAGCTTCTTCCCTGTCTTTGAACCGGGCCGCCTGCGCAAGGAATGCAAATGCGGTACTGCTTTTCGTGAAAGGATCAGAAGGCGGTAACTACACTCTCAAACGGAATGGCATATGAACAGAACCAGGTTGGAGATAAACTTTACAATGCTTTGCACAGTAATTAAATGGAGTTGCATTACATTTCACTACGAGAGCACATTTGTTCAAGCAAATTCGAAGGCAGGTTTCCAGATAGGAAAGCAAGCAAGAAAGCTCCGTTCCTGACCATGTAAAGGTCCGCAGTTGAAGAACAAAGCAGTTTCTGCCCACTTTCGAAACGGGCACCTTTCGCGTGTAAGGCGAGCGTGATGACCACTTCACTACAGAAACCAGCCTCAGCCGGCCGTGCTGCGTCTCAGTGGCATCCAGCACTGACAGTTGAAGCCATTCTACCTTTCACCTTTCTGTTTCCATTAGCTCGTTGTTTCATGGGACTTGTTTAATTTTGGCTATGTGGTGAGCATGGACGAGATACACCGAAGTATCTGTTTCTACGCGGTGGACCCCAATAACATTGTGTTGCTTACACCGGCTTTAAAGGATTACTTTTTAGCGGAGCTTGCCGTCGCAGTCTGTGGCACAATCATTTAGTCTGTTCGGAAGCATTTAACACGGAACACAAACAAAACTGGCAAACCAAATGCAGTTTTAGACACAGCGAGCATGAATGCTAAATGTGAGACAGTCCGGGGGCATGAGCCATAAAGTAATCTCACAACTAACAACAGGGCAATTCCAAACTACTCTTTCAAACATACTGGAGACTGAGTGCACCACCACTTCCGAGACAATGCTGAAAAGAGAGAAAGAAAGAACATAATAAGAGTGGGCCATAAAAAGTGAATTTCACCAATCACAGTCGCGATTAGATTACCTTTCCCTTCGGATGTGTCCAGGATGGAGATGAAGTAAATGGGAGAAATTCAATAACAAATGACATCGAAATTCATTGGAACGATTTTCTCATTGGCCAGAAAACCAAATAACGACGAGTCGAGTCACCGTAGGACTTTGTTTCACAACAGCGATGAAATAACAGTCTCCATTCGGTTCCAGTAAAATCTCAACTTGCCTGGAACGTGAAGCAACAGTAGAGCTGCATGCGATTTTCCGCGCGGGAGGCGAACACGATCATGACAGCACAGACACTTTGGAAAATTTGGCGCTTTACCACACCACAATTAATTCCACAGGAAGCAAACTCATTTTTCTTCTGTTTCAAACAGAAATGCAGTAGGGGTCGAAACCGCATTTGAACAAGCGGCGTCGTTGGAGTTGATCAGCAGAAATGGCAGCGGTGGGATTCGAATCCACGCCTCTGTCGAGACTGGAGCCTTAATCTAGCGCCTTAGACCGCTCGGCCACACTACCAGCCGCCGGCGCCGCCCATTTTCTTGCACTTCCAATTGTGCTCCTGCATAACAACACATGCAAAGTCACGTGAAAAGGAGTCCACGACCCCTCTCCGACTCGCACAGCTGCTGGGATGTGCCCGTCTACAATATCAATTTCGCAGCAGATAATGATAGCCCATCAATCCAGACAAAAATCAATCTATCGTCTCAGACTCTTTTCAGCTACAAATGTATCTGTGAGTGCGTGAGAACATATGATCGGTTATGATTTGGTCAAATTACCATGAGCTGCTTGACATTACTGCAATTTCGATTCTTGCTTTGCTAAATGATTTCACCCATTGCTCGAAACAGGACACCTTTCACGTTTACACGGAACACGAAACACACCGGACTACAGGGAAAATGCACAAAGCTGAGCAGGCCGTATTCCACATCATACCGTGCAGCAGAGTTACAGTCACTGTGTCTGTTTTGCAGAATAAGAGTCCCAAAGAATGTTCTCCACCCTAAAACCGGAGGTAGCATTACAATCCGAGAACGACAGATCACATTGTGAGAATGCTCTGACCTCGGAGCCAGTTCGAGATGCCACTTTCCTTGCCTTTTACCTTAACCGTGCAATTTGCTGCAGAGATGCTCAGTCCTGGACATGAGCCTCATGGATACCAACTGAGTTGGAAACCTGTGTGGGAATCGAGGAGAAGCGACTCAATACATTTTGCTAAATTCCATGGTGTTTATGAGAAATGCAGTTTGTGTTCACCTCAATCTAAAAGCCAGTTTCTGAACATAGTAACAGAAGTCAAAAGGTAATTACCTCACCCCACCCCCTCTCCGGAAGAGGTGCTAACTGCCCTTGAGTGCTTTTTGTTCTCGATGTGAAGAGCTCTCACGCCTGAGTCACCCTCACGTCTCTGGTTGCTGAGTGAATCACAAAGAAGGAATTTCACCAGAGCTGGAACTGCCTCACTTCCCCACTCGCCCTCCCCGTGTACATTTTCCTGCTCCTCAGTGATTTAAAGAAAACCAAATGGATGCGATGTCATTCTGTAGCCTCTCTGTCGATTCCTCCGTTTCAGTTCCGACGTGGCTTAGATCACGTGGCGCACCTTAATACTAGCGACGCTATGAAAGCACAAGTCCAGAGGTTCCTCTGAGAGTGTAATTTCTTTCATTGCTGTTGCTGATTGAATGAGCCACTAACGTGCGAACTGCTCCAAAACATGATTCAGGACCTCTGGTGCCAACTCTCGCACGTTGAATAACGACAGACAGCTTCCAAATGAGGTCTTTCAGAGACGACTTTGGGGTACATTTGACAGACAGACTAGTTCAGGAATCCGTGGTGCGCTGTGACACCAGCGCATCAGCTTCTTCCCTGTCTTTGAACCGGGCCGCCTGCGCAAGGAATGCAAATGCGGTACTGCTTTTCGTGAAAGGATCAGAAGGCGGTAACTACACTCTCAAACGGAATGGCATATGAACAGAACCAGGTTGGAGATAAACTTTACAATGCTTTGCACAGTAATTAAATGGAGTTGCATTACATTTCACTACGAGAGCACATTTGTTCAAGCAAATTCGAAGGCAGGTTTCCAGATAGGAAAGCAAGCAAGAAAGCTCCGTTCCTGACCATGTAAAGGTCCGCAGTTGAAGAACAAAGCAGTTTCTGCCCACTTTCGAAACGGGCACCTTTCGCGTGTAAGGCGAGCGTGATGACCACTTCACTACAGAAACCAGCCTCAGCCGGCCGTGCTGCGTCTCAGTGGCATCCAGCACTGACAGTTGAAGCCATTCTACCTTTCACCTTTCTGTTTCCATTAGCTCGTTGTTTCATGGGACTTGTTTAATTTTGGCTATGTGGTGAGCATGGACGAGATACACCGAAGTATCTGTTTCTACGCGGTGGACCCCAATAACATTGTGTTGCTTACACCGGCTTTAAAGGATTACTTTTTAGCGGAGCTTGCCGTCGCAGTCTGTGGCACAATCATTTAGTCTGTTCGGAAGCATTTAACACGGAACACAAACAAAACTGGCAAACCAAATGCAGTTTTAGACACAGCGAGCATGAATGCTAAATGTGAGACAGTCCGGGGGCATGAGCCATAAAGTAATCTCACAACTAACAACAGGGCAATTCCAAACTACTCTTTCAAACATACTGGAGACTGAGTGCACCACCACTTCCGAGACAATGCTGAAAAGAGAGAAAGAAAGAACATAATAAGAGTGGGCCATAAAAAGTGAATTTCACCAATCACAGTCGCGATTAGATTACCTTTCCCTTCGGATGTGTCCAGGATGGAGATGAAGTAAATGGGAGAAATTCAATAACAAATGACATCGAAATTCATTGGAACGATTTTCTCATTGGCCAGAAAACCAAATAACGACGAGTCGAGTCACCGTAGGACTTTGTTTCACAACAGCGATGAAATAACAGTCTCCATTCGGTTCCAGTAAAATCTCAACTTGCCTGGAACGTGAAGCAACAGTAGAGCTGCATGCGATTTTCCACGCGGGAGGCGAACACGATCATGACAGCACAGACACTTTGGAAAATTTGGCGCTTTACCACACCACAATTAATTCCACAGGAAGCAAACTCATTTTTCTTCTGTTTCAAACAGAAATGCAGTAGGGGTCGAAACCGCATTTGAACAAGCGGCGTCGTTGGAGTTGATCAGCAGAAATGGCAGCGGTGGGATTCGAATCCACGCCTCTGTCGAGACTGGAGCCTTAATCTAGCGCCTTAGACCGCTCGGCCACACTACCAGCCGCCGGCGCCGCCCATTTTCTTGCACTTCCAATTGTGCTCCTGCATAACAACACATGCAAAGTCACGTGAAAAGGAGTCCACGACCCCTCTCCGACTCGCACAGCTGCTGGGATGTGCCCGTCTACAATATCAATTTCGCAGCAGATAATGATAGCCCATCAATCCAGACAAAAATCAATCTATCGTCTCAGACTCTTTTCAGCTACAAATGTATCTGTGAGTGCGTGAGAACATATGATCGGTTATGATTTGGTCAAATTACCATGAGCTGCTTGACATTACTGCAATTTAGATTCTTGCTTTGCTAAATGATTTCACCCATTGCTCGAAACAGGACACCTTTCACGTTTACACGGAACACGAAACACACCGGACTACAGGGAAAATGCACAAAGCTGAGCAGGCCGTGTTCCACATCATACCGTGCAGCAGAGTTACAGTCACTGTGTCTGTTTTGCAGAATAAGAGTCCCAAAGAATGTTCTCCACCCTAAAACCGGAGGTAGCATTACAATCCGAGAACGACAGATCACATTGTGAGAATGCTCTGACCTCGGAGCCAGTTCGAGATGCCACTTTCCTTGCCTTTTACCTTAACCGTGCAATTTGCTGCAGAGATGCTCAGTCCTGGACATGAGCCTCATGGATACCAACTGAGTTGGAAACCTGTGTGGGAATCGAGGAGAAGCGACTCAATACATTTTGCTAAATTCCATGGTGTTTATGAGAAATGCAGTTTGTGTTCACCTCAATCTAAAAGCCAGTTTCTGAACATAGTAACAGAAGTCAAAAGGTAATTACCTCACCCCACCCCCTCTCCGGAAGAGGTGCTAACTGCCCTTGAGTGCTTTTTGTTCTCGATGTGAAGAGCTCTCACGCCTGAGTCACCCTCACGTCTCTGGTTGCTGAGTGAATCACAAAGAAGGAATTTCACCAGAGCTGGAACTGCCTCACTTCCCCACTCGCCCTCCCCGTGTACATTTTCCTGCTCCTCAGTGATTTAAAGAAAACCAAATGGATGCGATGTCATTCTGTAGCCTCTCTGTCGATTCCTCCGTTTCAGTTCCGACGTGGCTTAGATCACGTGGCGCACCTTAATACTAGCGACGCTATGAAAGCACAAGTCCAGAGGTTCCTCTGAG
The DNA here is from genome assembly GCF_037043375.1 of Chiloscyllium plagiosum. NCBI lineage: Eukaryota > Metazoa > Chordata > Chondrichthyes > Orectolobiformes > Hemiscylliidae > Chiloscyllium > Chiloscyllium plagiosum. The sequence continues at coordinate 114,835,402 of NW_028270156.1, forward strand.
AGTGTAATTTCTTTCATTGCTGTTGCTGATTGAATGAGCCACTAACGTGCGAACTGCTCCAAAACATGATTCAGGAACTCTGGTGCCAACTCTCGCACGTTGAATAACGACAGACAGCTTCCAAATGAGGTCTTTCAGAGACGACTTTGGGGTACATTTGACAGACAGACTAGTTCAGGAATCCGTGGTGCGCTGTGACACCAGCGCATCAGCTTCTTCCCTGTCTTTGAACCGGGCCGCCTGCGCAAGGAATGCAAATGCGGTACTGCTTTTCGTGAAAGGATCAGAAGGCGGTAACTACACTCTCAAACGGAATGGCATATGAACAGAACCAGGTTGGAGATAAACTTTACAATGCTTTGCACAGTAATTAAGTGGAGTTGCATTACATTTCACTACGAGAGCACATTTGTTCAAGCAAATTCGAAGGCAGGTTTCCAGATAGGAAAGCAAGCAAGAAAGCTCCGTTCCTGACCATGTAAAGGTCCGCAGTTGAAGAACAAAGCAGTTTCTGCCCACTTTCGAAACGGGCACCTTTCGCGTGTAAGGCGAGCGTGATGACCACTTCACTACAGAAACCAGCCTCAGCCGGCCGTGCTGCGTCTCAGTGGCATCCAGCACTGACAGTTGAAGCCATTCTACCTTTCACCTTTCTGTTTCCATTAGCTCGTTGTTTCATGGGACTTGTTTAATTTTGGCTATGTGGTGAGCATGGACGAGATACACCGAAGTATCTGTTTCTACGCGGTGGACCCCAATAACATTGTGTTGCTTACACCGGCTTTAAAGGATTACTTTTTAGCGGAGCTTGCCGTCGCAGTCTGTGGCACAATCATTTAGTCTGTTCGGAAGCATTTAACACGGAACACAAACAAAACTGGCAAACCAAATGCAGTTTTAGACACAGCGAGCATGAATGCTAAATGTGAGACAGTCCGGGGGCATGAGCCATAAAGTAATCTCACAACTAACAACAGGGCAATTCCAAACTACTCTTTCAAACATACTGGAGACTGAGTGCACCACCACTTCCGAGACAATGCTGAAAAGAGAGAAAGAAAGAACATAATAAGAGTGGGCCATAAAAAGTGAATTTCACCAATCACAGTCGCGATTAGATTACCTTTCCCTTCGGATGTGTCCAGGATGGAGATGAAGTAAATGGGAGAAATTCAATAACAAATGACATCGAAATTCATTGGAACGATTTTCTCATTGGCCAGAAAACCAAATAACGACGAGTCGAGTCACCGTAGGACTTTGTTTCACAACAGCGATGAAATAACAGTCTCCATTCGGTTCCAGTAAAATCTCAACTTGCCTGGAACGTGAAGCAACAGTAGAGCTGCATGCGATTTTCCACGCGGGAGGCGAACACGATCATGACAGCACAGACACTTTGGAAAATTTGGCGCTTTACCACACCACAATTAATTCCACAGGAAGCAAACTCATTTTTCTTCTGTTTCAAACAGAAATGCAGTAGGGGTCGAAACCGCATTTGAACAAGCGGCGTCGTTGGAGTTGATCAGCAGAAATGGCAGCGGTGGGATTCGAATCCACGCCTCTGTCGAGACTGGAGCCTTAATCTAGCGCCTTAGACCGCTCGGCCACACTACCAGCCGCCGGCGCCGCCCATTTTCTTGCACTTCCAATTGTGCTCCTGCATAACAACACATGCAAAGTCACGTGAAAAGGAGTCCACGACCCCTCTCCGACTCGCACAGCTGCTGGGATGTGCCCGTCTACAATATCAATTTCGCAGCAGATAATGATAGCCCATCAATCCAGACAAAAATCAATCTATCGTCTCAGACTCTTTTCAGCTACAAATGTATCTGTGAGTGCGTGAGAACATATGATCGGTTATGATTTGGTCAAATTACCATGAGCTGCTTGACATTACTGCAATTTCGATTCTTGCTTTGCTAAATGATTTCACCCATTGCTCGAAACAGGACACCTTTCACGTTTACACGGAACACGAAACACACCGGACTACAGGGAAAATGCACAAAGCTGAGCAGGCCGTGTTCCACATCATACCGTGCAGCAGAGTTACAGTCACTGTGTCTGTTTTGCAGAATAAGAGTCCCAAAGAATGTTCTCCACCCTAAAACCGGAGGTAGCATTACAATCCGAGAACGACAGATCACATTGTGAGAATGCTCTGACCTCGGAGCCAGTTCGAGATGCCACTTTCCTTGCCTTTTACCTTAACCGTGCAATTTGCTGCAGAGATGCTCAGTCCTGGACATGAGCCTCATGGATACCAACTGAGTTGGAAACCTGTGTGGGAATCGAGGAGAAGCGACTCAATACATTTTGCTAAATTCCATGGTGTTTATGAGAAATGCAGTTTGTGTTCACCTCAATCTAAAAGCCAGTTTCTGAACATAGTAACAGAAGTCAAAAGGTAATTACCTCACCCCACCCCCTCTCCGGAAGAGGTGCTAACTGCCCTTGAGTGCTTTTTGTTCTCGATGTGAAGAGCTCTCACGCCTGAGTCACCCTCACGTCTCTGGTTGCTGAGTGAATCACAAAGAAGGAATTTCACCAGAGCTGGAACTGCCTCACTTCCCCACTCGCCCTCCCCGTGTACATTTTCCTGCTCCTCAGTGATTTAAAGAAAACCAAATGGATGCGATGTCATTCTGTAGCCTCTCTGTCGATTCCTCCGTTTCAGTTCCGACGTGGCTTAGATCACGTGGCGCACCTTAATACTAGCGACGCTATGAAAGCACAAGTCCAGAGGTTCCTCTGAGAGTGTAATTTCTTTCATTGCTGTTGCTGATTGAATGAGCCACTAACGTGCGAACTGCTCCAAAACATGATTCAGGAACTCTGGTGCCAACTCTCGCACGTTGAATAACGACAGACAGCTTCCAAATGAGGTCTTTCAGAGACGACTTTGGGGTACATTTGACAGACAGACTAGTTCAGGAATCCGTGGTGCGCTGTGACACCAGCGCATCAGCTTCTTCCCTGTCTTTGAACCGGGCCGCCTGCGCAAGGAATGCAAATGCGGTACTGCTTTTCGTGAAAGGATCAGAAGGCGGTAACTACACTCTCAAACGGAATGGCATATGAACAGAACCAGGTTGGAGATAAACTTTACAATGCTTTGCACAGTAATTAAGTGGAGTTGCATTACATTTCACTACGAGAGCACATTTGTTCAAGCAAATTCGAAGGCAGGTTTCCAGATAGGAAAGCAAGCAAGAAAGCTCCGTTCCTGACCATGTAAAGGTCCGCAGTTGAAGAACAAAGCAGTTTCTGCCCACTTTCGAAACGGGCACCTTTCGCGTGTAAGGCGAGCGTGATGACCACTTCACTACAGAAACCAGCCTCAGCCGGCCGTGCTGCGTCTCAGTGGCATCCAGCACTGACAGTTGAAGCCATTCTACCTTTCACCTTTCTGTTTCCATTAGCTCGTTGTTTCATGGGACTTGTTTAATTTTGGCTATGTGGTGAGCATGGACGAGATACACCGAAGTATCTGTTTCTACGCGGTGGACCCCAATAACATTGTGTTGCTTACACCGGCTTTAAAGGATTACTTTTTAGCGGAGCTTGCCGTCGCAGTCTGTGGCACAATCATTTAGTCTGTTCGGAAGCATTTAACACGGAACACAAACAAAACTGGCAAACCAAATGCAGTTTTAGACACAGCGAGCATGAATGCTAAATGTGAGACAGTCCGGGGGCATGAGCCATAAAGTAATCTCACAACTAACAACAGGGCAATTCCAAACTACTCTTTCAAACATACTGGAGACTGAGTGCACCACCACTTCCGAGACAATGCTGAAAAGAGAGAAAGAAAGAACATAATAAGAGTGGGCCATAAAAAGTGAATTTCACCAATCACAGTCGCGATTAGATTACCTTTCCCTTCGGATGTGTCCAGGATGGAGATGAAGTAAATGGGAGAAATTCAATAACAAATGACATCGAAATTCATTGGAACGATTTTCTCATTGGCCAGAAAACCAAATAACGACGAGTCGAGTCACCGTAGGACTTTGTTTCACAACAGCGATGAAATAACAGTCTCCATTCGGTTCCAGTAAAATCTCAACTTGCCTGGAACGTGAAGCAACAGTAGAGCTGCATGCGATTTTCCGCGCGGGAGGCGAACACGATCATGACAGCACAGACACTTTGGAAAATTTGGCGCTTTACCACACCACAATTAATTCCACAGGAAGCAAACTCATTTTTCTTCTGTTTCAAACAGAAATGCAGTAGGGGTCGAAACCGCATTTGAACAAGCGGCGTCGTTGGAGTTGATCAGCAGAAATGGCAGCGGTGGGATTCGAATCCACGCCTCTGTCGAGACTGGAGCCTTAATCTAGCGCCTTAGACCGCTCGGCCACACTACCAGCCGCCGGCGCCGCCCATTTTCTTGCACTTCCAATTGTGCTCCTGCATAACAACACATGCAAAGTCACGTGAAAAGGAGTCCACGACCCCTCTCCGACTCGCACAGCTGCTGGGATGTGCCCGTCTACAATATCAATTTCGCAGCAGATAATGATAGCCCATCAATCCAGACAAAAATCAATCTATCGTCTCAGACTCTTTTCAGCTACAAATGTATCTGTGAGTGCGTGAGAACATATGATCGGTTATGATTTGGTCAAATTACCATGAGCTGCTTGACATTACTGCAATTTCGATTCTTGCTTTGCTAAATGATTTCACCCATTGCTCGAAACAGGACACCTTTCACGTTTACACGGAACACGAAACACACCGGACTACAGGGAAAATGCACAAAGCTGAGCAGGCCGTATTCCACATCATACCGTGCAGCAGAGTTACAGTCACTGTGTCTGTTTTGCAGAATAAGAGTCCCAAAGAATGTTCTCCACCCTAAAACCGGAGGTAGCATTACAATCCGAGAACGACAGATCACATTGTGAGAATGCTCTGACCTCGGAGCCAGTTCGAGATGCCACTTTCCTTGCCTTTTACCTTAACCGTGCAATTTGCTGCAGAGATGCTCAGTCCTGGACATGAGCCTCATGGATACCAACTGAGTTGGAAACCTGTGTGGGAATCGAGGAGAAGCGACTCAATACATTTTGCTAAATTCCATGGTGTTTATGAGAAATGCAGTTTGTGTTCACCTCAATCTAAAAGCCAGTTTCTGAACATAGTAACAGAAGTCAAAAGGTAATTACCTCACCCCACCCCCTCTCCGGAAGAGGTGCTAACTGCCCTTGAGTGCTTTTTGTTCTCGATGTGAAGAGCTCTCACGCCTGAGTCACCCTCACGTCTCTGGTTGCTGAGTGAATCACAAAGAAGGAATTTCACCAGAGCTGGAACTGCCTCACTTCCCCACTCGCCCTCCCCGTGTACATTTTCCTGCTCCTCAGTGATTTAAAGAAAACCAAATGGATGCGATGTCATTCTGTAGCCTCTCTGTCGATTCCTCCGTTTCAGTTCCGACGTGGCTTAGATCACGTGGCGCACCTTAATACTAGCGACGCTATGAAAGCACAAGTCCAGAGGTTCCTCTGAGAGTGTAATTTCTTTCATTGCTGTTGCTGATTGAATGAGCCACTAACGTGCGAACTGCTCCAAAACATGATTCAGGAACTCTGGTGCCAACTCTCGCACGTTGAATAACGACAGACAGCTTCCAAATGAGGTCTTTCAGAGACGACTTTGGGGTACATTTGACAGACAGACTAGTTCAGGAATCCGTGGTGCGCTGTGACACCAGCGCATCAGCTTCTTCCCTGTCTTTGAACCGGGCCGCCTGCGCAAGGAATGCAAATGCGGTACTGCTTTTCGTGAAAGGATCAGAAGGCGGTAACTACACTCTCAAACGGAATGGCATATGAACAGAACCAGGTTGGAGATAAACTTTACAATGCTTTGCACAGTAATTAAATGGAGTTGCATTACATTTCACTACGAGAGCACATTTGTTCAAGCAAATTCGAAGGCAGGTTTCCAGATAGGAAAGCAAGCAAGAAAGCTCCGTTCCTGACCATGTAAAGGTCCGCAGTTGAAGAACAAAGCAGTTTCTGCCCACTTTCGAAACGGGCACCTTTCGCGTGTAAGGCGAGCGTGATGACCACTTCACTACAGAAACCAGCCTCAGCCGGCCGTGCTGCGTCTCAGTGGCATCCAGCACTGACAGTTGAAGCCATTCTACCTTTCACCTTTCTGTTTCCATTAGCTCGTTGTTTCATGGGACTTGTTTAATTTTGGCTATGTGGTGAGCATGGACGAGATACACCGAAGTATCTGTTTCTACGCGGTGGACCCCAATAACATTGTGTTGCTTACACCGGCTTTAAAGGATTACTTTTTAGCGGAGCTTGCCGTCGCAGTCTGTGGCACAATCATTTAGTCTGTTCGGAAGCATTTAACACGGAACACAAACAAAACTGGCAAACCAAATGCAGTTTTAGACACAGCGAGCATGAATGCTAAATGTGAGACAGTCCGGGGGCATGAGCCATAAAGTAATCTCACAACTAACAACAGGGCAATTCCAAACTACTCTTTCAAACATACTGGAGACTGAGTGCACCACCACTTCCGAGACAATGCTGAAAAGAGAGAAAGAAAGAACATAATAAGAGTGGGCCATAAAAAGTGAATTTCACCAATCACAGTCGCGATTAGATTACTTTTCCCTTCGGATGTGTCCAGGATGGAGATGAAGTAAATGGGAGAAATTCAATAACAAATGACATCGAAATTCATTGGAACGATTTTCTCATTGGCCAGAAAACCAAATAACGACGAGTCGAGTCACCGTAGGACTTTGTTTCACAACAGCGATGAAATAACAGTCTCCATTCGGTTCCAGTAAAATCTCAACTTGCCTGGAACGTGAAGCAACAGTAGAGCTGCATGCGATTTTCCGCGCGGGAGGCGAACACGATCATGACAGCACAGACACTTCGGAAAATTTGGCGCTTTACCACACCACAGTTAATTCCACAGGAAGCAAACTCATTTTTCTTCTGTTTCAAACAGAAATGCAGTAGGGGTCGAAACCGCATTTGAACAAGCGGCGTCGTTGGAGTTGATCAGCAGAAATGGCAGCGGTGGGATTCGAACCCACGCCTCTGTCGAGACTGGAGCCTTAATCCAGCGCCTTAGACCGCTCGGCCACACTACCAGCCGCCGGCGCCGCCCATTTTCTTGCACTTCCAATTGTGCTCCTGCATAACAACACATGCAAAGTCACGTGAAAAGGAGTCCACGACCCCTCTCCGACTCGCACAGCTGCTGGGATGTGCCCGTCTACAATATCAATTTCGCAGCAGATAATGATAGCCCATCAATCCAGACAAAAATCAATCTATCGTCTCAGACTCTTTTCAGCTACAAATGTATCTGTGAGTGCGTGAGAACATATGATCGGTTATGATTTGGTCAAATTACCATGAGCTGCTTGACATTACTGCAATTTCGATTCTTGCTTTGCTAAATGATTTCACCCATTGCTCGAAACAGGACACCTTTCACGTTTACACGGAACACGAAACACACCGGACTACAGGGAAAATGCACAAAGCTGAGCAGGCCGTGTTCCACATCATACCGTGCAGCAGAGTTACAGTCACTGTGTCTGTTTTGCAGAATAAGAGTCCCAAAGAATGTTCTCCACCCTAAAACCGGAGGTAGCATTACAATCCGAGAACGACAGATCACATTGTGAGAATGCTCTGACCTCGGAGCCAGTTCGAGATGCCACTTTCCTTGCATTTTACCTTAACCGTGCAATTTGCTGCAGAGATGCTCAGTCCTGGACATGAGCCTCATGGATACCAACTGAGTTGGAAACCTGTGTGGGAATCGAGGAGAAGCGACTCAATAAATTTTGCTAAATTCCATGGTGTTTATGAGAAATGCAGTTTGTGTTCACCTCAATCTAAAAGCCAGTTTCTGAACATAGTAACAGAAGTCAAAAGGTAATTACCTCACCCCACCCCCTCTCCGGAAGAGGTGCTAACTGCCCTTGAGTGCTTTTTGTTCTCGATGTGAAGAGCTCTCACGCCTGAGTCACCCTCACGTCTCTGGTTGCTGAGTGAATCACAAAGAAGGAATTTCACCAGAGCTGGAACTGCCTCACTTCCCCACTCGCCCTCCCCGTGTACATTTTCCTGCTCCTCAGTGATTTAAAGAAAACCAAATGGATGCGATGTCATTCTGTAGCCTCTCTGTCGATTCCTCCGTTTCAGTTCCGACGTGGCTTAGATCACGTGGCGCACCTTAATACTAGCGACGCTATGAAAGCACAAGTCCAGAGGTTCCTCTGAGAGTGTAATTTCTTTCATTGCTGTTGCTGATTGAATGAGCCACTAACGTGCGAACTGCTCCAAAACATGATTCAGGACCTCTGGTGCCAACTCTCGCACGTTGAATAACGACAGACAGCTTCCAAATGAGGTCTTTCAGAGACGACTTTGGGGTACATTTGACAGACAGACTAGTTCAGGAATCCGTGGTGCGCTGTGACACCAGCGCATCAGCTTCTTCCCTGTCTTTGAACCGGGCCGCCTGCGCAAGGAATGCAAATGCGGTACTGCTTTTCGTGAAAGGATCAGAAGGCGGTAACTACACTCTCAAACGGAATGGCATATGAACAGAACCAGGTTGGAGATAAACTTTACAATGCTTTGCACAGTAATTAAATGGAGTTGCATTACATTTCACTACGAGAGCACATTTGTTCAAGCAAATTCGAAGGCAGGTTTCCAGATAGGAAAGCAAGCAAGAAAGCTCCGTTCCTGACCATGTAAAGGTCCGCAGTTGAAGAACAAAGCAGTTTCTGCCCACTTTCGAAACGGGCACCTTTCGCGTGTAAGGCGAGCGTGATGACCACTTCACTACAGAAACCAGCCTCAGCCGGCCGTGCTGCGTCTCAGTGGCATCCAGCACTGACAGTTGAAGCCATTCTACCTTTCACCTTTCTGTTTCCATTAGCTCGTTGTTTCATGGGACTTGTTTAATTTTGGCTATGTGGTGAGCATGGACGAGATACACCGAAGTATCTGTTTCTACGCGGTGGACCCCAATAACATTGTGTTGCTTACACCGGCTTTAAAGGATTACTTTTTAGCGGAGCTTGCCGTCGCAGTCTGTGGCACAATCATTTAGTCTGTTCGGAAGCATTTAACACGGAACACAAACAAAACTGGCAAACCAAATGCAGTTTTAGACACAGCGAGCATGAATGCTAAATGTGAGACAGTCCGGGGGCATGAGCCATAAAGTAATCTCACAACTAACAACAGGGCAATTCCAAACTACTCTTTCAAACATACTGGAGACTGAGTGCACCACCACTTCCGAGACAATGCTGAAAAGAGAGAAAGAAAGAACATAATAAGAGTGGGCCATAAAAAGTGAATTTCACCAATCACAGTCGCGATTAGATTACCTTTCCCTTCGGATGTGTCCAGGATGGTGATGAAGTAAATGGGAGAAATTCAATAACAAATGACATCGAAATTCATTGGAACGATTTTCTCATTGGCCAGAAAACCAAATAACGACGAGTCGAGTCACCGTAGGACTTTGTTTCACAACAGCGATGAAATAACAGTCTCCATTCGGTTCCAGTAAAATCTCAACTTGCCTGGAACGTGAAGCAACAGTAGAGCTGCATGCGATTTTCCGCGCGGGAGGCGAACACGATCATGACAGCACAGACACTTCGGAAAATTTGGCGCTTTACCACACCACAGTTAATTCCACAGGAAGCAAACTCATTTTTCTTCTGTTTCAAACAGAAATGCAGTAGGGGTCGAAACCGCATTTGAACAAGCGGCGTCGTTGGAGTTGATCAGCAGAAATGGCAGCGGTGGGATTCGAACCCACGCCTCTGTCGAGACTGGAGCCTTAATCCAGCGCCTTAGACCGCTCGGCCACACTACCAGCCGCCGGCACCGCCCATTTTCTTGCACTTCCAATTGTGCTCCTGCATAACAACACATGCAAAGTCACGTGAAAAGGAGTCCACGACCCCTCTCCGACTCGCACAGCTGCTGGGATGTGCCCGTCTACAATATCAATTTCGCAGCAGATAATGATAGCCCATCAATCCAGACAAAAATCAATCTATCGTCTCAGACTCTTTTCAGCTACAAATGTATCTGTGAGTGCGTGAGAACATATGATCGGTTATGATTTGGTCAAATTACCATGAGCTGCTTGACATTACTGCAATTTCGATTCTTGCTTTGCTAAATGATTTCACCCATTGCTCGAAACAGGACACCTTTCACGTTTACACGGAACACGAAACACACCGGACTACAGGGAAAATGCACAAAGCTGAGCAGGCCGTGTTCCACATCATACCGTGCAGCAGAGTTACAGTCACTGTGTCTGTTTTGCAGAATAAGAGTCCCAAAGAATGTTCTCCACCCTAAAACCGGAGGTAGCATTACAATCCGAGAACGACAGATCACATTGTGAGAATGCTCTGACCTCGGAGCCAGTTCGAGATGCCACTTTCCTTGCCTTTTACCTTAACCGTGCAATTTGCTGCAGAGATGCTCAGTCCTGGACATGAGCCTCATGGATACCAACTGAGTTGGAAACCTGTGTGGGAATCGAGGAGAAGCGACTCAATAAATTTTGCTAAATTCCATGGTGTTTATGAGAAATGCAGTTTGTGTTCACCTCAATCTAAAAGCCAGTTTCTGAACATAGTAACAGAAGTCAAAAGGTAATTACCTCACCCCACCCCCTCTCCGGAAGAGGTGCTAACTGCCCTTGAGTGCTTTTTGTTCTCGATGTGAAGAGCTCTCACGCCTGAGTCACCCTCACGTCTCTGGTTGCTGAGTGAATCACAAAGAAGGAATTTCACCAGAGCTGGAACTGCCTCACTTCCCCACTCGCCCTCCCCGTGTACATTTTCCTGCTCCTCAGTGATTTAAAGAAAACCAAATGGATGCGATGTCATTCTGTAGCCTCTCTGTCGATTCCTCCGTTTCAGTTCCGACGTGGCTTAGATCACGTGGCGCACCTTAATACTAGCGACGCTATGAAAGCACAAGTCCAGAGGTTCCTCTGAGAGTGTAATTTCTTTCATTGCTGTTGCTGATTGAATGAGCCACTAACGTGCGAACTGCTCCAAAACATGATTCAGGACCTCTGGTGCCAACTCTCGCACGTTGAATAACGACAGACAGCTTCCAAATGAGGTCTTTCAGAGACGACTTTGGGGTACATTTGACAGACAGACTAGTTCAGGAATCCGTGGTGCGCTGTGACACCAGCGCATCAGCTTCTTCCCTGTCTTTGAACCGGGCCGCCTGCGCAAGGAATGCAAATGCGGTACTGCTTTTCGTGAAAGGATCAGAAGGCGGTAACTACACTCTCAAACGGAATGGCATATGAACAGAACCAGGTTGGAGATAAACTTTACAATGCTTTGCACAGTAATTAAATGGAGTTGCATTACATTTCACTACGAGAGCACATTTGTTCAAGCAAATTCGAAGGCAGGTTTCCAGATAGGAAAGCAAGCAAGAAAGCTCCGTTCCTGACCATGTAAAGGTCCGCAGTTGAAGAACAAAGCAGTTTCTGCCCACTTTCGAAACGGGCACCTTTCGCGTGTAAGGCGAGCGTGATGACCACTTCACTACAGACACCAGCCTCAGCCGGCCGTGCTGCGTCTCAGTGGCATCCAGCACTGACAGTTGAAGCCATTCTACCTTTCACCTTTCTGTTTCCATTAGCTCGTTGTTTCATGGGACTTGTTTAATTTTGGCTATGTGGTGAGCATGGACGAGATACACCGAAGTATCTGTTTCTACGCGGTGGACCCCAATAACATTGTGTTGCTTACACCGGCTTTAAAGGATTACTTTTTAGCGGAGCTTGCCGTCGCAGTCTGTGGCACAATCATTTAGTCTGTTCGGAAGCATTTAACACGGAACACAAACAAAACTGGCAAACCAAATGCAGTTTTAGACACAGCGAGCATGAATGCTAAATGTGAGACAGTCCGGGGGCATGAGCCATAAAGTAATCTCACAACTAACAACAGGGCAATTCCAAACTACTCTTTCAAACATACTGGAGACTGAGTGCACCACCACTTCCGAGACAATGCTGAAAAGAGAGAAAGAAAGAACATAATAAGAGTGGGCCATAAAAAGTGAATTTCACCAATCACAGTCGCGATTAGATTACCTTTCCCTTCGGATGTGTCCAGGATGGTGATGAAGTAAATGGGAGAAATTCAATAACAAATGACATCGAAATTCATTGGAACGATTTTCTCATTGGCCAGAAAACCAAATAACGACGAGTCGAGTCACCGTAGGACTTTGTTTCACAACAGCGATGAAATAACAGTCTCCATTCGGTTCCAGTAAAATCTCAACTTGCCTGGAACGTGAAGCAACAGTAGAGCTGCATGCGATTTTCCGCGCGGGAGGCGAACACGATCATGACAGTACAGACACGTCGGAAAATTTGGCGCTTTACCACACCACAGTTAACAAACTCATTTTTCTTCTGTTTCAAACAGAAATGCAGTAGGGGTCGAAACCGCATTTGAACAAGCGACGTCGTTGGAGTTGATCAGCAGAAATGGCAGCGGTGGGATTCGAACCCACGCCTCTGTCGAGACTGGAGCCTTAATCCAGCGCCTTAGACCGCTCGGCCACACTACCAGCCGCCGGCGCCGCCCATTTTCTTGCACTTCCAATTGTGCTCCTGCATAACAACACATGCAAAGTCACGTGAAAAGGAGTCCACGACCCCTCTCCGACTCGCACAGCTGCTGGGATGTGCCCGTCTACAATATCAATTTCGCAGCAGATAATGATAGCCCATCAATCCAGACAAAAATCAATCTATCGTCTCAGACTCTTTTCAGCTACAAATGTATCTGTGAGTGCGTGAGAACATATGATCGGTTATGATTTGGTCAAATTACCATGAGCTGCTTGACATTACTGCAATTTCGATTCTTGCTTTGCTAAATGATTTCACCCATTGCTCGAAACAGGACACCTTTCACGTTTACACGGAACACGAAACACACCGGACTACAGGGAAAATGCACAAAGCTGAGCAGGCCGTGTTCCACATCATACCGTGCAGCAGAGTTACAGTCACTGTGTCTGTTTTGCAGAATAAGAGTCCCAAAGAATGTTCTCCACCCTAAAACCGGAGGTAGCATTACAATCCGAGAACGACAGATCACATTGTGAGAATGCTCTGACCTCGGAGCCAGTTCGAGATGCCACTTTCCTTGCCTTTTACCTTAACCGTGCAATTTGCTGCAGAGATGCTCAGTCCTGGACATGAGCCTCATGGATACCAACTGAGTTGGAAACCTGTGTGGGAATCGAGGAGAAGCGACTCAATAAATTTTGCTAAATTCCATGGTGTTTATGAGAAATGCAGTTTGTGTTCACCTCAATCTAAAAGCCAGTTTCTGAACATAGTAACAGAAGTCAAAAGGTAATTACCTCACCCCACCCCCTCTCCGGAAGAGGTGCTAACTGCCCTTGAGTGCTTTTTGTTCTCGATGTGAAGAGCTCTCACGCCTGAGTCACCCTCACGTCTCTGGTTGCTGAGTGAATCACAAAGAAGGAACTTCACCAGAGCTGGAACTGCCTCACTTCCCCACTCGCCCTCCCCGTGTACATTTTCCTGCTCCTCAGTGATTTAAAGAAAACCAAATGGATGCGATGTCATTCTGTAGCCTCTCTGTCGATTCCTCCGTTTCAGTTCCGACGTGGCTTAGATCACGTGGCGCACCTTAATACTAGCGACGCTATGAAAGCACAAGTCCAGAGGTTCCTCTGAGAGTGTAATTTCTTTCATTGCTGTTGCTGATTGAATGAGCCACTAACGTGCGAACTGCTCCAAAACATGATTCAGGACCTCTGGTGCCAACTCTCGCACGTTGAATAACGACAGACAGCTTCCAAATGAGGTCTTTCAGAGACGACTTTGGGGTACATTTGACAGACAGACTAGTTCAGGAATCCGTGGTGCGCTGTGACACCAGCGCATCAGCTTCTTCCCTGTCTTTGAACCGGGCCGCCTGCGCAAGGAATGCAAATGCGGTACTGCTTTTCGTGAAAGGATCAGAAGGCGGTAACTACACTCTCAAACGGAATGGCATATGAACAGAACCAGGTTGGAGATAAACTTTACAATGCTTTGCACAGTAATTAAATGGAGTTGCATTACATTTCACTACGAGAGCACATTTGTTCAAGCAAATTCGAAGGCAGGTTTCCAGATAGGAAAGCAAGCAAGAAAGCTCCGTTCCTGACCATGTAAAGGTCCGCAGTTGAAGAACAAAGCAGTTTCTGCCCACTTTCGAAACGGGCACCTTTCGCGTGTAAGGCGAGCGTGATGACCACTTCACTACAGAAACCAGCCTCAGCCGGCCGTGCTGCGTCTCAGTGGCATCCAGCACTGACAGTTGAAGCCATTCTACCTTTCACCTTTCTGTTTCCATTAGCTCGTTGTTTCATGGGACTTGTTTAATTTTGGCTATGTGGTGAGCATGGACGAGATACACCGAAGTATCTGTTTCTACGCGGTGGACCCCAATAACATTGTGTTGCTTACACCGGCTTTAAAGGATTACTTTTTAGCGGAGCTTGCCGTCGCAGTCTGTGGCACAATCATTTAGTCTGTTCGGAAGCATTTAACACGGAACACAAACAAAACTGGCAAACCAAATGCAGTTTTAGACACAGCGAGCATGAATGCTAAATGTGAGACAGTCCGGGGGCTTGAGCCATAAAGTAATCTCACAACTAACAACAGGGCAATTCCAAACTACTCTTTCAAACATACTGGAGACTGAGTGCACCACCACTTCCGAGACAATGCTGAAAAGAGAGAAAGAAAGAACATAATAAGAGTGGGCCATAAAAAGTGAATTTCACCAATCACAGTCGCGATTAGATTACCTTTCCCTTCGGATGTGTCCAGGATGGAGATGAAGTAAATGGGAGAAATTCAATAACAAATGACATCGAAATTCATTGGAACGATTTTCTCATTGGCCAGAAAACCAAATAACGACGAGTCGAGTCACCGTAGGACTTTGTTTCACAACAGCGATGAAATAACAGTCTCCATTCGGTTCCAGTAAAATCTCAACTTGCCTGGAACGTGAAGCAACAGTAGAGCTGCATGCGATTTTCCGCGCGGGAGGCGAACACGATCATGACAGCACAGACACTTCGGAAAATTTGGCGCTTTACCACACCACAGTTAATTCCACAGGAAGCAAACTCATTTTTCTTCTGTTTCAAACAGAAATGCAGTAGGGGTCGAAACCGCATTTGAACAAGCGGCGTCGTTGGAGTTGATCAGCAGAAATGGCAGCGGTGGGATTCGAACCCACGCCTCTGTCGAGACTGGAGCCTTAATCCAGCGCCTTAGACCGCTCGGCCACACTACCAGCCGCCGGCGCCGCCCATTTTCTTGCACTTCCAATTGTGCTCCTGCATAACAACACATGCAAAGTCACGTGAAAAGGAGTCCACGACCCCTCTCCGACTCGCACAGCTGCTGGGATGTGCCCGTCTACAATATCAATTTCGCAGCAGATAATGATAGCCCATCAATCCAGACAAAAATCAATCTATCGTCTCAGACTCTTTTCAGCTACAAATGTATCTGTGAGTGCGTGAGAACATATGATCGGTTATGATTTGGTCAAATTACCATGAGCTGCTTGACATTACTGCAATTTCGATTCTTGCTTTGCTAAATGATTTCACCCATTGCTCGAAACAGGACACCTTTCACGTTTACACGGAACACGAAACACACCGGACTACAGGGAAAATGCACAAAGCTGAGCAGGCCGTGTTCCACATCATACCGTGCAGCAGAGTTACAGTCACTGTGTCTGTTTTGCAGAATAAGAGTCCCAAAGAATGTTCTCCACCCTAAAACCGGAGGTAGCATTACAATCCGAGAACGACAGATCACATTGTGAGAATGCTCTGACCTCGGAGCCAGTTCGAGATGCCACTTTCCTTGCCTTTTACCTTAACCGTGCAATTTGCTGCAGAGATGCTCAGTCCTGGACATGAGCCTCATGGATACCAACTGAGTTGGAAACCTGTGTGGGAATCGAGGAGAAGCGACTCAATAAATTTTGCTAAATTCCATGGTGTTTATGAGAAATGCAGTTTGTGTTCACCTCAATCTAAAAGCCAGTTTCTGAACATAGTAACAGAAGTCAAAAGGTAATTACCTCACCCCACCCCCTCTCCGGAAGAGGTGCTAACTGCCCTTGAGTGCTTTTTGTTCTCGATGTGAAGAGCTCTCACGCCTGAGTCACCCTCACGTCTCTGGTTGCTGAGTGAATCACAAAGAAGGAATTTCACCAGAGCTGGAACTGCCTCACTTCCCCACTCGCCCTCCCCGTGTACATTTTCCTGCTCCTCAGTGATTTAAAGAAAACCAAATGGATGCGATGTCATTCTGTAGCCTCTCTGTCGATTCCTCCGTTTCAGTTCCGACGTGGCTTAGATCACGTGGCGCACCTTAATACTAGCGACGCTATGAAAGCACAAGTCCAGAGGTTCCTCTGAGAGTGTAATTTCTTTCATTGCTGTTGCTGATTGAATGAGCCACTAACGTGCGAACTGCTCCAAAACATGATTCAGGACCTCTGGTGCCAACTCTCGCACGTTGAATAACGACAGACAGCTTCCAAATGAGGTCTTTCAGAGACGACTTTGGGGTACATTTGACAGACAGACTAGTTCAGGAATCCGTGGTGCGCTGTGACACCAGCGCATCAGCTGGTGTCACAGCGCACAATCATTTAGTCTGTTCGGAAGCATTTAACACGGAACACAAACAAAACTGGCAAACCAAATGCAGTTTTAGACACAGCGAGCATGAATGCTAAATGTGAGACAGTCCGGGGGCATGAGCCATAAAGTAATCTCACAACTAACAACAGGGCAATTCCAAACTACTCTTTCAAACATACTGGAGACTGAGTGCACCACCACTTCCGAGACAATGCTGAAAAGAGAGAAAGAAAGAACATAATAAGAGTGGGCCATAAAAAGTGAATTTCACCAATCACAGTCGCGATTAGATTACCTTTCCCTTCGGATGTGTCCAGGATGGAGATGAAGTAAATGGGAGAAATTCAATAACAAATGACATCGAAATTCATTGGAACGATTTTCTCATTGGCCAGAAAACCAAATAACGACGAGTCGAGTCACCGTAGGACTTTGTTTCACAACAGCGAAGAAATAACAGTCTCCATTCGGTTCCAGTAAAATCTCAACTTGCCTGGAACGTGAAGCAACAGTAGAGCTGCATGCGATTTTCCGCGCGGGAGGCGAACACGATCATGACAGCACAGACACTTCGGAAAATTTGGCGCTTTACCACACCACAGTTACTTCCACAGGAAGCAAACTCATTTTTCTTCTGTTTCAAACAGAAATGCAGTAGGGGTCGAAACCGCATTTGAACAAGCGGCGTCGTTGGAGTTGATCAGCAGAAATGGCAGCGGTGGGATTCGAACCCACGCCTCTGTCGAGACTGGAGCCTTAATCCAGCGCCTTAGACCGCTCGGCCACACTACCAGCCGCTGGCGCCGCCCATTTTCTTGCACTTCCAATTGTGCTCCTGCATAACAACACATGCAAAGTCACGTGAAAAGGAGTCCACGACCCCTCTCCGACTCGCACAGCTGCTGGGATGTGCCCGTCTACAATATCAATTTCGCAGCAGATAATGATAGCCCATCAATCCAGACAAAAATCAATCTATCGTCTCAGACTCTTTTCAGCTACAAATGTATCTGTGAGTGCGTGAGAACATATGATCGGTTATGATTTGGTCAAATTACCATGAGCTGCTTGACATTACTGCAATTTCGATTCTTGCTTTGCTAAATGATTTCACCCATTGCTCGAAACAGGACACCTTTCACGTTTACACGGAACACGAAACACACCGGACTACAGGGAAAATGCACAAAGCTGAGCAGGCCGTGTTCCACATCATACCGTGCAGCAGAGTTACAGTCACTGTGTCTGTTTTGCAGAATAAGAGTCCCAAAGAATGTTCTCCACCCTAAAACCGGAGGTAGCATTACAATCCGAGAACGACAGATCACATTGTGAGAATGCTCTGACCTCGGAGCCAGTTCGAGATGCCACTTTCCTTGCCTTTTACCTTAACCGTGCAATTTGCTGCAGAGATGCTCAGTCCTGGACATGAGCCTCATGGATACCAACTGAGTTGGAAACCTGTGTGGGAATCGAGGAGAAGCGACTCAATAAATTTTGCTAAATTCCATGGTGTTTATGAGAAATGCAGTTTGTGTTCACCTCAATCTAAAAGCCAGTTTCTGAACATAGTAACAGAAGTCAAAAGGTAATTACCTCACCCCACCCCCTCTCCGGAAGAGGTGCTAACTGCCCTTGAGTGCTTTTTGTTCTCGATGTGAAGAGCTCTCACGCCTGAGTCACCCTCACGTCTCTGGTTGCTGAGTGAATCACAAAGAAGGAATTTCACCAGAGCTGGAACTGCCTCACTTCCCCACTCGCCCTCCCCGTGTACATTTTCCTGCTCCTCAGTGATTTAAAGAAAACCAAATGGATGCGATGTCATTCTGTAGCCTCTCTGTCGATTCCTCCGTTTCAGTTCCGACGTGGCTTAGATCACGTGGCGCACCTTAATACTAGCGACGCTATGAAAGCACAAGTCCAGAGGTTCCTCTGAGAGTGTAATTTCTTTCATTGCTGTTGCTGATTGAATGAGCCACTAACGTGCGAACTGCTCCAAAACATGATTCAGGACCTCTGGTGCCAACTCTCGCACGTTGAATAACGACAGACAGCTTCCAAATGAGGTCTTTCAGAGACGACTTTGGGGTACATTTGACAGACAGACTAGTTCAGGAATCCGTGGTGCGCTGTGACACCAGCGCATCAGCTTCTTCCCTGTCTTTGAACCGGGCCGCCTGCGCAAGGAATGCAAATGCGGTACTGCTTTTCGTGAAAGGATCAGAAGGCGGTAACTACACTCTCAAACGGAATGGCATATGAACAGAACCAGGTTGGAGATAAACTTTACAATGCTTTGCACAGTAATTAAATGGAGTTGCATTACATTTCACTACGAGAGCACATTTGTTCAAGCAAATTCGAAGGCAGGTTTCCAGATAGGAAAGCAAGCAAGAAAGCTCCGTTCCTGACCATGTAAAGGTCCGCAGTTGAAGAACAAAGCAGTTTCTGCCCACTTTCGAAACGGGCACCTTTCGCGTGTAAGGCGAGCGTGATGACCACTTCACTACAGAAACCAGCCTCAGCCGGCCGTGCTGCGTCTCAGTGGCATCCAGCACTGACAGTTGAAGCCATTCTACCTTTCACCTTTCTGTTTCCATTAGCTCGTTGTTTCATGGGACTTGTTTAATTTTGGCTATGTGGTGAGCATGGACGAGATACACCGAAGTATCTGTTTCTACGCGGTGGACCCCAATAACATTGTGTTGCTTACACCGGCTTTAAAGGATTACTTTTTAGCGGAGCTTGCCGTCGCAGTCTGTGGCACAATCATTTAGTCTGTTCGGAAGCATTTAACACGGAACACAAACAAAACTGGCAAACCAAATGCAGTTTTAGACACAGCGAGCATGAATGCTAAATGTGAGACAGTCCGGGGGCATGAGCCATAAAGTAATCTCACAACTAACAACAGGGCAATTCCAAACTACTCTTTCAAACATACTGGAGACTGAGTGCACCACCACTTCCGAGACAATGCTGAAAAGAGAGAAAGAAAGAACATAATAAGAGTGGGCCATAAAAAGTGAATTTCACCAATCACAGTCGCGATTAGATTACCTTTCCCTTCGGATGTGTCCAGGATGGAGATGAAGTAAATGGGAGAAATTCAATAACAAATGACATCGAAATTCATTGGAACGATTTTCTCATTGGCCAGAAAACCAAATAACGACGATTCGAGTCACCGTAGGACTTTGTTTCACAACAGCGAAGAAATAACAGTCTCCATTCGGTTCCAGTAAAATCTCAACTTGCCTGGAACGTGAAGCAACAGTAGAGCTGCATGCGATTTTCCGCGCGGGAGGCGAACACGATCATGACAGCACAGACACTTCGGAAAATTTGGCGCTTTACCACACCACAGTTAATTCCACAGCAAGCAAACTCATTTTTCTTCTGTTTCAAACAGAAATGCAGTAGGGGTCGAAACCGCATTTGAACAAGCGGCGTCGTTGGAGTTGATCAGCAGAAATGGCAGCGGTGGGATTCGAACCCACGCCTCTGTCGAGACTGGAGCCTTAATCCAGCGCCTTAGACCGCTCGGCCACACTACCAGCCGCCGGCGCCGCCCATTTTCTTGCACTTCCAATTGTGCACCTGCATAACAACACATGCAAAGTCACGTGAAAAGGAGTCCACGACCCCTCTCCGACTCGCACAGCTGCTGGGATGTGCCCGTCTACAATATCAATTTCGCAGCAGATAATGATAGCCCATCAATCCAGACAAAAATCAATCTATCGTCTCAGACTCTTTTCAGCTACAAATGTATCTGTGAGTGCGTGAGAACATATGATCGGTTATGATTTGGTCAAATTACCATGAGCTGCTTGACATTACTGCAATTTCGATTCTTGCTTTGCTAAATGATTTCACCCATTGCTCGAAACAGGACACCTTTCACGTTTACACGGAACACGAAACACACCGGACTACAGGGAAAATGCACAAAGCTGAGCAGGCCGTGTTCCACATCATACCGTGCAGCAGAGTTACAGTCACTGTGTCTGTTTTGCAGAATAAGAGTCCCAAAGAATGTTCTCCACCCTAAAACCGGAGGTAGCATTACAATCCGAGAACGACAGATCACATTGTGAGAATGCTCTGACCTCGGAGCCAGTTCGAGATGCCACTTTCCTTGCCTTTTACCTTAACCGTGCAATTTGCTGCAGAGATGCTCAGTCCTGGACATGAGCCTCATGGATACCAACTGAGTTGGAAACCTGTGTGGGAATCGAGGAGAAGCGACTCAATAAATTTTGCTAAATTCCATGGTGTTTATGAGAAATGCAGTTTGTGTTCACCTCAATCTAAAAGCCAGTTTCTGAACATAGTAACAGAAGTCAAAAGGTAATTACCTCACCCCACCCCCTCTCCGGAAGAGGTGCTAACTGCCCTTGAGTGCTTTTTGTTCTCGATGTGAAGAGCTCTCACGCCTGAGTCACCCTCACGTCTCTGGTTGCTGAGTGAATCACAAAGAAGGAACTTCACCAGAGCTGGAACTGCCTCACTTCCCCACTCGCCCTCCCCGTGTACATTTTCCTGCTCCTCAGTGATTTAAAGAAAACCAAATGGATGCGATGTCATTCTGTAGCCTCTCTGTCGATTCCTCCGTTTCAGTTCCGACGTGGCTTAGATCACGTGGCGCACCTTAATACTAGCGACGCTATGAAAGCACAAGTCCAGAGGTTCCTCTGAGAGTGTAATTTCTTTCATTGCTGTTGCTGATTGAATGAGCCACTAACGTGCGAACTGCTCCAAAACATGATTCAGGACCTCTGGTGCCAACTCTCGCACGTTGAATAACGACAGACAGCTTCCAAATGAGGTCTTTCAGAGACGACTTTGGGGTACATTTGACAGACAGACTAGTTCAGGAATCCGTGGTGCGCTGTGACACCAGCGCATCAGCTGGTGTCACAGCGCACAATCATTTAGTCTGTTCGGAAGCATTTAACACGGAACACAAACAAAACTGGCAAACCAAATGCAGTTTTAGACACAGCGAGCATGAATGCTAAATGTGAGACAGTCCGGGGGCATGAGCCATAAAGTAATCTCACAACTAACAACAGGGCAATTCCAAACTACTCTTTCAAACATACTGGAGACTGAGTGCACCACCACTTCCGAGACAATGCTGAAAAGAGAGAAAGAAAGAACATAATAAGAGTGGGCCATAAAAAGTGAATTTCACCAATCACAGTCGCGATTAGATTACCTTTCCCTTCGGATGTGTCCAGGATGGAGATGAAGTAAATGGGAGAAATTCAATAACAAATGACATCGAAATTCATTGGAACGATTTTCTCATTGGCCAGAAAACCAAATAACGACGAGTCGAGTCACCGTAGGACTTTGTTTCACAACAGCGAAGAAATAACAGTCTCCATTCGGTTCCAGTAAAATCTCAACTTGCCTGGAACGTGAAGCAACAGTAGAGCTGCATGCGATTTTCCGCGCGGGAGGCGAACACGATCATGACAGCACAGACACTTCGGAAAATTTGGCGCTTTACCACACCACAGTTACTTCCACAGGAAGCAAACTCATTTTTCTTCTGTTTCAAACAGAAATGCAGTAGGGGTCGAAACCGCATTTGAACAAGCGGCGTCGTTGGAGTTGATCAGCAGAAATGGCAGCGGTGGGATTCGAACCCACGCCTCTGTCGAGACTGGAGCCTTAATCCAGCGCCTTAGACCGCTCGGCCACACTACCAGCCGCTGGCGCCGCCCATTTTCTTGCACTTCCAATTGTGCTCCTGCATAACAACACATGCAAAGTCACGTGAAAAGGAGTCCACGACCCCTCTCCGACTCGCACAGCTGCTGGGATGTGCCCGTCTACAATATCAATTTCGCAGCAGATAATGATAGCCCATCAATCCAGACAAAAATCAATCTATCGTCTCAGACTCTTTTCAGCTACAAATGTATCTGTGAGTGCGTGAGAACATATGATCGGTTATGATTTGGTCAAATTACCATGAGCTGCTTGACATTACTGCAATTTCGATTCTTGCTTTGCTAAATGATTTCACCCATTGCTCGAAACAGGACACCTTTCACGTTTACACGGAACACGAAACACACCGGACTACAGGGAAAATGCACAAAGCTGAGCAGGCCGTGTTCCACATCATACCGTGCAGCAGAGTTACAGTCACTGTGTCTGTTTTGCAGAATAAGAGTCCCAAAGAATGTTCTCCACCCTAAAACCGGAGGTAGCATTACAATCCGAGAACGACAGATCACATTGTGAGAATGCTCTGACCTCGGAGCCAGTTCGAGATGCCACTTTCCTTGCCTTTTACCTTAACCGTGCAATTTGCTGCAGAGATGCTCAGTCCTGGACATGAGCCTCATGGATACCAACTGAGTTGGAAACCTGTGTGGGAATCGAGGAGAAGCGACTCAATAAATTTTGCTAAATTCCATGGTGTTTATGAGAAATGCAGTTTGTGTTCACCTCAATCTAAAAGCCAGTTTCTGAACATAGTAACAGAAGTCAAAAGGTAATTACCTCACCCCACCCCCTCTCCGGAAGAGGTGCTAACTGCCCTTGAGTGCTTTTTGTTCTCGATGTGAAGAGCTCTCACGCCTGAGTCACCCTCACGTCTCTGGTTGCTGAGTGAATCACAAAGAAGGAATTTCACCAGAGCTGGAACTGCCTCACTTCCCCACTCGCCCTCCCCGTGTACATTTTCCTGCTCCTCAGTGATTTAAAGAAAACCAAATGGATGCGATGTCATTCTGTAGCCTCTCTGTCGATTCCTCCGTTTCAGTTCCGACGTGGCTTAGATCACGTGGCGCACCTTAATACTAGCGACGCTATGAAAGCACAAGTCCAGAGGTTCCTCTGAGAGTGTAATTTCTTTCATTGCTGTTGCTGATTGAATGAGCCACTAACGTGCGAACTGCTCCAAAACATGATTCAGGACCTCTGGTGCCAACTCTCGCACGTTGAATAACGACAGACAGCTTCCAAATGAGGTCTTTCAGAGACGACTTTGGGGTACATTTGACAGACAGACTAGTTCAGGAATCCGTGGTGCGCTGTGACACCAGCGCATCAGCTTCTTCCCTGTCTTTGAACCGGGCCGCCTGCGCAAGGAATGCAAATGCGGTACTGCTTTTCGTGAAAGGATCAGAAGGCGGTAACTACACTCTCAAACGGAATGGCATATGAACAGAACCAGGTTGGAGATAAACTTTACAATGCTTTGCACAGTAATTAAATGGAGTTGCATTACATTTCACTACGAGAGCACATTTGTTCAAGCAAATTCGAAGGCAGGTTTCCAGATAGGAAAGCAAGCAAGAAAGCTCCGTTCCTGACCATGTAAAGGTCCGCAGTTGAAGAACAAAGCAGTTTCTGCCCACTTTCGAAACGGGCACCTTTCGCGTGTAAGGCGAGCGTGATGACCACTTCACTACAGAAACCAGCCTCAGCCGGCCGTGCTGCGTCTCAGTGGCATCCAGCACTGACAGTTGAAGCCATTCTACCTTTCACCTTTCTGTTTCCATTAGCTCGTTGTTTCATGGGACTTGTTTAATTTTGGCTATGTGGTGAGCATGGACGAGATACACCGAAGTATCTGTTTCTACGCGGTGGACCCCAATAACATTGTGTTGCTTACACCGGCTTTAAAGGATTACTTTTTAGCGGAGCTTGCCGTCGCAGTCTGTGGCACAATCATTTAGTCTGTTCGGAAGCATTTAACACGGAACACAAACAAAACTGGCAAACCAAATGCAGTTTTAGACACAGCGAGCATGAATGCTAAATGTGAGACAGTCCGGGGGCATGAGCCATAAAGTAATCTCACAACTAACAACAGGGCAATTCCAAACTACTCTTTCAAACATACTGGAGACTGAGTGCACCACCACTTCCGAGACAATGCTGAAAAGAGAGAAAGAAAGAACATAATAAGAGTGGGCCATAAAAAGTGAATTTCACCAATCACAGTCGCGATTAGATTACCTTTCCCTTCGGATGTGTCCAGGATGGAGATGAAGTAAATGGGAGAAATTCAATAACAAATGACATCGAAATTCATTGGAACGATTTTCTCATTGGCCAGAAAACCAAATAACGACGATTCGAGTCACCGTAGGACTTTGTTTCACAACAGCGAAGAAATAACAGTCTCCATTCGGTTCCAGTAAAATCTCAACTTGCCTGGAACGTGAAGCAACAGTAGAGCTGCATGCGATTTTCCGCGCGGGAGGCGAACACGATCATGACAGCACAGACACTTCGGAAAATTTGGCGCTTTACCACACCACAGTTAATTCCACAGGAAGCAAACTCATTTTTCTTCTGTTTCAAACAGAAATGCAGTAGGGGTCGAAACCGCATTTGAACAAGCGGCGTCGTTGGAGTTGATCAGCAGAAATGGCAGCGGTGGGATTCGAACCCACGCCTCTGTCGAGACTGGAGCCTTAATCCAGCGCCTTAGACCGCTCGGCCACACTACCAGCCGCCGGCGCCGCCCATTTTCTTGCACTTCCAATTGTGCACCTGCATAACAACACATGCAAAGTCACGTGAAAAGGAGTCCACGACCCCTCTCCGACTCGCACAGCTGCTGGGATGTGCCCGTCTACAATATCAATTTCGCAGCAGATAATGATAGCCCATCAATCCAGACAAAAATCAATCTATCGTCTCAGACTCTTTTCAGCTACAAATGTATCTGTGAGTGCGTGAGAACATATGATCGGTTATGATTTGGTCAAATTACCATGAGCTGCTTGACATTACTGCAATTTCGATTCTTGCTTTGCTAAATGATTTCACCCATTGCTCGAAACAGGACACCTTTCACGTTTACACGGAACACGAAACACACCGGACTACAGGGAAAATGCACAAAGCTGAGCAGGCCGTGTTCCACATCATACCGTGCAGCAGAGTTACAGTCACTGTGTCTGTTTTGCAGAATAAGAGTCCCAAAGAATGTTCTCCACCCTAAAACCGGAGGTAGCATTACAATCCGAGAACGACAGATCACATTGTGAGAATGCTCTGACCTCGGAGCCAGTTCGAGATGCCACTTTCCTTGCCTTTTACCTTAACCGTGCAATTTGCTGCAGAGATGCTCAGTCCTGGACATGAGCCTCATGGATACCAACTGAGTTGGAAACCTGTGTGGGAATCGAGGAGAAGCGACTCAATAAATTTTGCTAAATTCCATGGTGTTTATGAGAAATGCAGTTTGTGTTCACCTCAATCTAAAAGCCAGTTTCTGAACATAGTAACAGAAGTCAAAAGGTAATTACCTCACCCCACCCCCTCTCCGGAAGAGGTGCTAACTGCCCTTGAGTGCTTTTTGTTCTCGATGTGAAGAGCTCTCACGCCTGAGTCACCCTCACGTCTCTGGTTGCTGAGTGAATCACAAAGAAGGAATTTCACCAGAGCTGGAACTGCCTCACTTCCCCACTCGCCCTCCCCGTGTACATTTTCCTGCTCCTCAGTGATTTAAAGAAAACCAAATGGATGCGATGTCATTCTGTAGCCTCTCTGTCGATTCCTCCGTTTCAGTTCCGACGTGGCTTAGATCACGTGGCGCACCTTAATACTAGCGACGCTATGAAAGCACAAGTCCAGAGGTTCCTCTGAGAGTGTAATTTCTTTCATTGCTGTTGCTGATTGAATGAGCCACTAACGTGCGAACTGCTCCAAAACATGATTCAGGACCTCTGGTGCCAACTCTCGCACGTTGAATAACGACAGACAGCTTCCAAATGAGGTCTTTCAGAGACGACTTTGGGGTACATTTGACAGACAGACTAGTTCAGGAATCCGTGGTGCGCTGTGACACCAGCGCATCAGCTTCTTCCCTGTCTTTGAACCGGGCCGCCTGCGCAAGGAATGCAAATGCGGTACTGCTTTTCGTGAAAGGATCAGAAGGCGGTAACTACACTCTCAAACGGAATGGCATATGAACAGAACAAGGTTGGAGATAAACTTTACAATGCTTTGCACAGTAATTAAATGGAGTTGCATTACATTTCACTACGAGAGCACATTTGTTCAAGCAAATTCGAAGGCAGGTTTCCAGATAGGAAAGCAAGCAAGAAAGCTCCGTTCCTGACCATGTAAAGGTCCGCAGTTGAAGAACAAAGCAGTTTCTGCCCACTTTCGAAACGGGCACCTTTCGCGTGTAAGGCGAGCGTGATGACCACTTCACTACAGAAACCAGCCTCAGCCGGCCGTGCTGCGTCTCAGTGGCATCCAGCACTGACAGTTGAAGCCATTCTACCTTTCACCTTTCTGTTTCCATTAGCTCGTTGTTTCATGGGACTTGTTTAATTTTGGCTATGTGGTGAGCATGGACGAGATACACCGAAGTATCTGTTTCTACGCGGTGGACCCCAATAACATTGTGTTGCTTACACCGGCTTTAAAGGATTACTTTTTAGCGGAGCTTGCCGTCGCAGTCTGTGGCACAATCATTTAGTCTGTTCGGAAGCATTTAACACGGAACACAAACAAAACTGGCAAACCAAATGCAGTTTTAGACACAGCGAGCATGAATGCTAAATGTGAGACAGTCCGGGGGCATGAGCCATAAAGTAATCTCACAACTAACAACAGGGCAATTCCAAACTACTCTTTCAAACATACTGGAGACTGAGTGCACCACCACTTCCGAGACAATGCTGAAAAGAGAGAAAGAAAGAACATAATAAGAGTGGGCCATAAAAAGTGAACTTCACCAATCACAGTCGCGATTAGATTACCTTTCCCTTCGGATGTGTCCAGGATGGAGATGAAGTAAATGGGAGAAATTCAATAACAAATGACATCGAAATTCATTGGAACGATTTTCTCATTGGCCAGAAAACCAAATAACGACGATTCGAGTCACCGTAGGACTTTGTTTCACAACAGCGAAGAAATAACAGTCTCCATTCGGTTCCAGTAAAATCTCAACTTGCCTGGAACGTGAAGCAACAGTAGAGCTGCATGCGATTTTCCGCGCGGGAGGCGAACACGATCATGACAGCACAGACACTTCGGAAAATTTGGCGCTTTACCACACCACAGTTAATTCCACAGGAAGCAAACTCATTTTTCTTCTGTTTCAAACAGAAATGCAGTAGGGGTCGAAACCGCATTTGAACAAGCGGCGTCGTTGGAGTTGATCAGCAGAAATGGCAGCGGTGGGATTCGAACCCACGCCTCTGTCGAGACTGGAGCCTTAATCCAGCGCCTTAGACCGCTCGGCCACACTACCAGCCGCCGGCGCCGCCCATTTTCTTGCACTTCCAATTGTGCACCTGCATAACAACACATGCAAAGTCACGTGAAAAGGAGTCCACGACCCCTCTCCGACTCGCACAGCTGCTGGGATGTGCCCGTCTACAATATCAATTTCGCAGCAGATAATGATAGCCCATCAATCCAGACAAAAATCAATCTATCGTCTCAGACTCTTTTCAGCTACAAATGTATCTGTGAGTGCGTGAGAACATATGATCGGTTATGATTTGGTCAAATTACCATGAGCTGCTTGACATTACTGCAATTTCGATTCTTGCTTTGCTAAATGATTTCACCCATTGCTCGAAACAGGACACCTTTCACGTTTACACGGAACACGAAACACACCGGACTACAGGGAAAATGCACAAAGCTGAGCAGGCCGTGTTCCACATCATACCGTGCAGCAGAGTTACAGTCACTGTGTCTGTTTTGCAGAATAAGAGTCCCAAAGAATGTTCTCCACCCTAAAACCGGAGGTAGCATTACAATCCGAGAACGACAGATCACATTGTGAGAATGCTCTGACCTCGGAGCCAGTTCGAGATGCCACTTTCCTTGCCTTTTACCTTAACCGTGCAATTTGCTGCAGAGATGCTCAGTCCTGGACATGAGCCTCATGGATACCAACTGAGTTGGAAACCTGTGTGGGAATCGAGGAGAAGCGACTCAATAAATTTTGCTAAATTCCATGGTGTTTATGAGAAATGCAGTTTGTGTTCACCTCAATCTAAAAGCCAGTTTCTGAACATAGTAACAGAAGTCAAAAGGTAATTACCTCACCCCACCCCCTCTCCGGAAGAGGTGCTAACTGCCCTTGAGTGCTTTTTGTTCTCGATGTGAAGAGCTCTCACGCCTGAGTCACCCTCACGTCTCTGGTTGCTGAGTGAATCACAAAGAAGGAATTTCACCAGAGCTGGAACTGCCTCACTTCCCCACTCGCCCTCCCCGTGTACATTTTCCTGCTCCTCAGTGATTTAAAGAAAACCAAATGGATGCGATGTCATTCTGTAGCCTCTCTGTCGATTCCTCCGTTTCAGTTCCGACGTGGCTTAGATCACGTGGCGCACCTTAATACTAGCGACGCTATGAAAGCACAAGTCCAGAGGTTCCTCTGAGAGTGTAATTTCTTTCATTGCTGTTGCTGATTGAATGAGCCACTAACGTGCGAACTGCTCCAAAACATGATTCAGGACCTCTGGTGCCAACTCTCGCACGTTGAATAACGACAGACAGCTTCCAAATGAGGTCTTTCAGAGACGACTTTGGGGTACATTTGACAGACAGACTAGTTCAGGAATCCGTGGTGCGCTGTGACACCAGCGCATCAGCTTCTTCCCTGTCTTTGAACCGGGCCGCCTGCGCAAGGAATGCAAATGCGGTACTGCTTTTCGTGAAAGGATCAGAAGGCGGTAACTACACTCTCAAACGGAATGGCATATGAACAGAACAAGGTTGGAGATAAACTTTACAATGCTTTGCACAGTAATTAAATGGAGTTGCATTACATTTCACTACGAGAGCACATTTGTTCAAGCAAATTCGAAGGCAGGTTTCCAGATAGGAAAGCAAGCAAGAAAGCTCCGTTCCTGACCATGTAAAGGTCCGCAGTTGAAGAACAAAGCAGTTTCTGCCCACTTTCGAAACGGGCACCTTTCGCGTGTAAGGCGAGCGTGATGACCACTTCACTACAGAAACCAGCCTCAGCCGGCCGTGCTGCGTCTCAGTGGCATCCAGCACTGACAGTTGAAGCCATTCTACCTTTCACCTTTCTGTTTCCATTAGCTCGTTGTTTCATGGGACTTGTTTAATTTTGGCTATGTGGTGAGCATGGACGAGATACACCGAAGTATCTGTTTCTACGCGGTGGACCCCAATAACATTGTGTTGCTTACACCGGCTTTAAAGGATTACTTTTTAGCGGAGCTTGCCGTCGCAGTCTGTGGCACAATCATTTAGTCTGTTCGGAAGCATTTAACACGGAACACAAACAAAACTGGCAAACCAAATGCAGTTTTAGACACAGCGAGCATGAATGCTAAATGTGAGACAGTCCGGGGGCATGAGCCATAAAGTAATCTCACAACTAACAACAGGGCAATTCCAAACTACTCTTTCAAACATACTGGAGACTGAGTGCACCACCACTTCCGAGACAATGCTGAAAAGAGAGAAAGAAAGAACATAATAAGAGTGGGCCATAAAAAGTGAACTTCACCAATCACAGTCGCGATTAGATTACCTTTCCCTTCGGATGTGTCCAGGATGGAGATGAAGTAAATGGGAGAAATTCAATAACAAATGACATCGAAATTCATTGGAACGATTTTCTCATTGGCCAGAAAACCAAATAACGACGAGTCGAGTCACCGTAGGACTTTGTTTCACAACAGCGATGAAATAACAGTCTCCATTCGGTTCCAGTAAAATCTCAACTTGCCTGGAACGTGAAGCAACAGTAGAGCTGCATGCGATTTTCCGCGCGGGAGGCGAACACGATCATGACAGCACAGACACTTCGGAAAATTTGGCGCTTTACCACACCACAGTTAATTCCACAGGAAGCAAACTCATTTTTCTTCTGTTTCAAACAGAAATGCAGTAGGGGTCGAAACCGCATTTGAACAAGCGGCGTCGTTGGAGTTGATCAGCAGAAATGGCAGCGGTGGGATTCGAACCCACGCCTCTGTCGAGACTGGAGCCTTAATCCAGCGCCTTAGACCGCTCGGCCACACTACCAGCCGCCGGCGCCGCCCATTTTCTTGCACTTCCAATTGTGCTCCTGCATAACAACACATGCAAAGTCACGTGAAAAGGAGTCCACGACCCCTCTCCGACTCGCACAGCTGCTGGGATGTGCCCGTCTACAATATCAATTTCGCAGCAGATAATGATAGCCCATCAATCCAGACAAAAATCAATCTATCGTCTCAGACTCTTTTCAGCTACAAATGTATCTGTGAGTGCGTGAGAACATATGATCGGTTATGATTTGGTCAAATTACCATGAGCTGCTTGACATTACTGCAATTTCGATTCTTGCTTTGCTAAATGATTTCACCCATTGCTCGAAACAGGACACCTTTCACGTTTACACGGAACACGAAACACACCGGACTACAGGGAAAATGCACAAAGCTGAGCAGGCCGTGTTCCACATCATACCGTGCAGCAGAGTTACAGTCACTGTGTCTGTTTTGCAGAATAAGAGTCCCAAAGAATGTTCTCCACCCTAAAACCGGAGGTAGCATTACAATCCGAGAACGACAGATCACATTGTGAGAATGCTCTGACCTCGGAGCCAGTTCGAGATGCCACTTTCCTTGCCTTTTACCTTAACCGTGCAATTTGCTGCAGAGATGCTCAGTCCTGGACATGAGCCTCATGGATACCAACTGAGTTGGAAACCTGTGTGGGAATCGAGGAGAAGCGACTCAATAAATTTTGCTAAATTCCATGGTGTTTATGAGAAATGCAGTTTGTGTTCACCTCAATCTAAAAGCCAGTTTCTGAACATAGTAACAGAAGTCAAAAGGTAATTACCTCACCCCACCCCCTCTCCGGAAGAGGTGCTAACTGCCCTTGAGTGCTTTTTGTTCTCGATGTGAAGAGCTCTCACGCCTGAGTCACCCTCACGTCTCTGGTTGCTGAGTGAATCACAAAGAAGGAATTTCACCAGAGCTGGAACTGCCTCACTTCCCCACTCGCCCTCCCCGTGTACATTTTCCTGCTCCTCAGTGATTTAAAGAAAACCAAATGGATGCGATGTCATTCTGTAGCCTCTCTGTCGATTCCTCCGTTTCAGTTCCGACGTGGCTTAGATCACGTGGCGCACCTTAATACTAGCGACGCTATGAAAGCACAAGTCCAGAGGTTCCTCTGAGAGTGTAATTTCTTTCATTGCTGTTGCTGATTGAATGAGCCACTAACGTGCGAACTGCTCCAAAACATGATTCAGGACCTCTGGTGCCAACTCTCGCACGTTGAATAACGACAGACAGCTTCCAAATGAGGTCTTTCAGAGACGACTTTGGGGTACATTTGACAGACAGACTAGTTCAGGAATCCGTGGTGCGCTGTGACACCAGCGCATCAGCTTCTTCCCTGTCTTTGAACCGGGCCGCCTGCGCAAGGAATGCAAATGCGGTACTGCTTTTCGTGAAAGGATCAGAAGGCGGTAACTACACTCTCAAACGGAATGGCATATGAACAGAACCAGGTTGGAGATAAACTTTACAATGCTTTGCACAGTAATTAAATGGAGTTGCATTACATTTCACTACGAGAGCACATTTGTTCAAGCAAATTCGAAGGCAGGTTTCCAGATAGGAAAGCAAGCAAGAAAGCTCCGTTCCTGACCATGTAAAGGTCCGCAGTTGAAGAACAAAGCAGTTTCTGCCCACTTTCGAAACGGGCACCTTTCGCGTGTAAGGCGAGCGTGATGACCACTTCACTACAGAAACCAGCCTCAGCCGGCCGTGCTGCGTCTCAGTGGCATCCAGCACTGACAGTTGAAGCCATTCTACCTTTCACCTTTCTGTTTCCATTAGCTCGTTGTTTCATGGGACTTGTTTAATTTTGGCTATGTGGTGAGCATGGACGAGATACACCGAAGTATCTGTTTCTACGCGGTGGACCCCAATAACATTGTGTTGCTTACACCGGCTTTAAAGGATTACGTTTTAGCGGAGCTTGCCGTCGCAGTCTGTGGCACAATCATTTAGTCTGTTCGGAAGCATTTAACACGGAACACAAACAAAACTGGCAAACCAAATGCAGTTTTAGACACAGCGAGCATGAATGCTAAATGTGAGACAGTCCGGGGGCATGAGCCATAAAGTAATCTCACAACTAACAACAGGGCAATTCCAAACTACTCTTTCAAACATACTGGAGACTGAGTGCACCACCACTTCCGAGACAATGCTGAAAAGAGAGAAAGAAAGAACATAATAAGAGTGGGCCATAAAAAGTGAATTTCACCAATCACAGTCGCGATTAGATTACCTTTCCCTTCGGATGTGTCCAGGATGGAGATGAAGTAAATGGGAGAAATTCAATAACAAATGACATCGAAATTCATTGGAACGATTTTCTCATTGGCCAGAAAACCAAATAACGACGAGTCGAGTCACCGTAGGACTTTGTTTCACAACAGCGATGAAATAACAGTCTCCATTCGGTTCCAGTAAAATCTCAACTTGCCTGGAACGTGAAGCAACAGTAGAGCTGCATGCGATTTTCCGCGCGGGAGGCGAACACGATCATGACAGCACAGACACTTCGGAAAATTTGGCGCTTTACCACACCACAGTTAATTCCACAGGAAGCAAACTCATTTTTCTTCTGTTTCAAACAGAAATGCAGTAGGGGTCGAAACCGCATTTGAACAAGCGGCGTCGTTGGAGTTGATCAGCAGAAATGGCAGCGGTGGGATTCGAACCCACGCCTCTGTCGAGACTGGAGCCTTAATCCAGCGCCTTAGACCGCTCGGCCACACTACCAGCCGCCGGCGCCGCCCATTTCCTTGCACTTCCAATTGTGCTCCTGCATAACAACACATGCAAAGTCACGTGAAAAGGAGTCCACGACCCCTCTCCGACTCGCACAGCTGCTGGGATGTGCCCGTCTACAATATCAATTTCGCAGCAGATAATGATAGCCCATCAATCCAGACAAAAATCAATCTATCGTCTCAGACTCTTTTCAGCTACAAATGTATCTGTGAGTGCGTGAGAACATATGATCGGTTATGATTTGGTCAAATTACCATGAGCTGCTTGACATTACTGCAATTTCGATTCTTGCTTTGCTAAATGATTTCACCCATTGCTCGAAACAGGACACCTTTCACGTTTACACGGAACACGAAACACACCGGACTACAGGGAAAATGCACAAAGCTGAGCAGGCCGTGTTCCACATCATACCGTGCAGCAGAGTTACAGTCACTGTGTCTGTTTTGCAGAATAAGAGTCCCAAAGAATGTTCTCCACCCTAAAACCGGAGGTAGCATTACAATCCGAGAACGACAGATCACATTGTGAGGATGCTCTGACCTCGGAGCCAGTTCGAGATGCCACTTTCCTTGCCTTTTACCTTAACCGTGCAATTTGCTGCAGAGATGCTCAGTCCTGGACATGAGCCTCATGGATACCAACTGAGTTGGAAACCTGTGTGGGAATCGAGGAGAAGCGACTCAATAAATTTTGCTAAATTCCATGGTGTTTATGAGAAATGCAGTTTGTGTTCACCTCAATCTAAAAGCCAGTTTCTGAACATAGTAACAGAAGTCAAAAGGTAATTACCTCACCCCACCCCCTCTCCGGAAGAGGTGCTAACTGCCCTTGAGTGCTTTTTGTTCTCGATGTGAAGAGCTCTCACGCCTGAGTCACCCTCACGTCTCTGGTTGCTGAGTGAATCACAAAGAAGGAATTTCACCAGAGCTGGGACTGCCTCACTTCCCCACTCGCCCTCCCCGTGTACATTTTCCTGCTCCTCAGTGATTTAAAGAAAACCAAATGGATGCGATGTCATTCTGTAGCCTCTCTGTCGATTCCTCCGTTTCAGTTCCGACGTGGCTTAGATCACGTGGCGCACCTTAATACTAGCGACGCTATGAAAGCACAAGTCCAGAGGTTCCTCTGAGAGTGTAATTTCTTTCATTGCTGTTGCTGATTGAATGAGCCACTAACGTGCGAACTGCTCCAAAACATGATTCAGGACCTCTGGTGCCAACTCTCGCACGTTGAATAACGACAGACAGCTTCCAAATGAGGTCTTTCAGAGACGACTTTGGGGTACATTTGACAGACAGACTAGTTCAGGAATCCGTGGTGCGCTGTGACACCAGCGCATCAGCTTCTTCCCTGTCTTTGAACCGGGCCGCCTGCGCAAGGAATGCAAATGCGGTACTGCTTTTCGTGAAAGGATCAGAAGGCGGTAACTACTCTCAAACGGAATGGCATATGAACAGAACCAGGTTGGAGATAAACTTTACAATGCTTTGCACAGTAATTAAATGGAGTTGCATTACATTTCATTACGAGAGCACATTTGTTCAAGCAAATTCGAAGGCAGGTTTCCAGATAGGAAAGCAAGCAAGAAAGCTCCGTTCCTGACCATGTAAAGGTCCGCAGTTGAAGAACAAAGCAGTTTCTGCCCACTTTCGAAACGGGCACCTTTCGCGTGTAAGGCGAGCGTGATGACCACTTCACTACAGAAACCAGCCTCAGCCGGCCGTGCTGCGTCTCAGTGGCATCCAGCACTGACAGTTGAAGCCATTCTACCTTTCACCTTTCTGTTTCCATTAGCTCGTTGTTTCATGGGACTTGTTTAATTTTGGCTATGTGGTGAGCATGGACGAGATACACCGAAGTATCTGTTTCTACGCGGTGGACCCCAATAACATTGTGTTGCTTACACCGGCTTTAAAGGATTACGTTTTAGCGGAGCTTGCCGTCGCAGTCTGTGGCACAATCATTTAGTCTGTTCGGAAGCATTTAACACGGAACACAAACAAAACTGGCAAACCAAATGCAGTTTTAGACACAGCGAGCATGAATGCTAAATGTGAGACAGTCCGGGGGCATGAGCCATAAAGTAATCTCACAACTAACAACAGGGCAATTCCAAACTACTCTTTCAAACATACTGGAGACTGAGTGCACCACCACTTCCGAGACAATGCTGAAAAGAGAGAAAGAAAGAACATAATAAGAGTGGGCCATAAAAAGTGAATTTCACCAATCACAGTCGCGATTAGATTACCTTTCCCTTCGGATGTGTCCAGGATGGAGATGAAGTAAATGGGAGAAATTCAATAACAAATGACATCGAAATTCATTGGAACGATTTTCTCATTGGCCAGAAAACCAAATAACGACGAGTCGAGTCACCGTAGGACTTTGTTTCACAACAGCGATGAAATAACAGTCTCCATTCGGTTCCAGTAAAATCTCAACTTGCCTGGAACGTGAAGCAACAGTAGAGCTGCATGCGATTTTCCGCGCGGGAGGCGAACACGATCATGACAGCACAGACACTTCGGAAAATTTGGCGCTTTACCACACCACAGTTAATTCCACAGGAAGCAAACTCATTTTTCTTCTGTTTCAAACAGAAATGCAGTAGGGGTCGAAACCGCATTTGAACAAGCGGCGTCGTTGGAGTTGATCAGCAGAAATGGCAGCGGTGGGATTCGAACCCACGCCTCTGTCGAGACTGGAGCCTTAATCCAGCGCCTTAGACCGCTCGGCCACACTACCAGCCGCCGGCGCCGCCCATTTTCTTGCACTTCCAATTGTGCTCCTGCATAACAACACATGCAAAGTCACGTGAAAAGGAGTCCACGACCCCTCTCCGACTCGCACAGCTGCTGGGATGTGCCCGTCTACAATATCAATTTCGCAGCAGATAATGATAGCCCATCAATCCAGACAAAAATCAATCTATCGTCTCAGACTCTTTTCAGCTACAAATGTATCTGTGAGTGCGTGAGAACATATGATCGGTTATGATTTGGTCAAATTACCATGAGCTGCTTGACATTACTGCAATTTCGATTCTTGCTTTGCTAAATGATTTCACCCATTGCTCGAAACAGGACACCTTTCACGTTTACACGGAACACGAAACACACCGGACTACAGGGAAAATGCACAAAGCTGAGCAGGCCGTGTTCCACATCATACCGTGCAGCAGAGTTACAGTCACTGTGTCTGTTTTGCAGAATAAGAGTCCCAAAGAATGTTCTCCACCCTAAAACCGGAGGTAGCATTACAATCCGAGAACGACAGATCACATTGTGAGAATGCTCTGACCTCGGAGCCAGTTCGAGATGCCACTTTCCTTGCCTTTTACCTTAACCGTGCAATTTGCTGCAGAGATGCTCAGTCCTGGACATGAGCCTCATGGATACCAACTGAGTTGGAAACCTGTGTGGGAATCGAGGAGAAGCGACTCAATAAATTTTGCTAAATTCCATGGTGTTTATGAGAAATGCAGTTTGTGTTCACCTCAATCTAAAAGCCAGTTTCTGAACATAGTAACAGAAGTCAAAAGGTAATTACCTCACCCCACCCCCTCTCCGGAAGAGGTGCTAACTGCCCTTGAGTGCTTTTTGTTCTCGATGTGAAGAGCTCTCACGCCTGAGTCACCCTCACGTCTCTGGTTGCTGAGTGAATCACAAAGAAGGAATTTCACCAGAGCTGGAACTGCCTCACTTCCCCACTCGCCCTCCCCGTGTACATTTTCCTGCTCCTCAGTGATTTAAAGAAAACCAAATGGATGCGATGTCATTCTGTAGCCTCTCTGTCGATTCCTCCGTTTCAGTTCCGACGTGGCTTAGATCACGTGGCGCACCTTAATACTAGCGACGCTATGAAAGCACAAGTCCAGAGGTTCCTCTGAGAGTGTAATTTCTTTCATTGCTGTTGCTGATTGAATGAGCCACTAACGTGCGAACTGCTCCAAAACATGATTCAGGACCTCTGGTGCCAACTCTCGCACGTTGAATAACGACAGACAGCTTCCAAATGAGGTCTTTCAGAGACGACTTTGGGGTACATTTGACAGACAGACTAGTTCAGGAATCCGTGGTGCGCTGTGACACCAGCGCATCAGCTTCTTCCCTGTCTTTGAACCGGGCCGCCTGCGCAAGGAATGCAAATGCGGTACTGCTTTTCGTGAAAGGATCAGAAGGCGGTAACTACACTCTCAAACGGAATGGCATATGAACAGAACAAGGTTGGAGATAAACTTTACAATGCTTTGCACAGTAATTAAATGGAGTTGCATTACATTTCACTACGAGAGCACATTTGTTCAAGCAAATTCGAAGGCAGGTTTCCAGATAGGAAAGCAAGCAAGAAAGCTCCGTTCCTGACCATGTAAAGGTCCGCAGTTGAAGAACAAAGCAGTTTCTGCCCACTTTCGAAACGGGCACCTTTCGCGTGTAAGGCGAGCGTGATGACCACTTCACTACAGAAACCAGCCTCAGCCGGCCGTGCTGCGTCTCAGTGGCATCCAGCACTGACAGTTGAAGCCATTCTACCTTTCACCTTTCTGTTTCCATTAGCTCGTTGTTTCATGGGACTTGTTTAATTTTGGCTATGTGGTGAGCATGGACGAGATACACCGAAGTATCTGTTTCTACGCGGTGGACCCCAATAACATTGTGTTGCTTACACCGGCTTTAAAGGATTACTTTTTAGCGGAGCTTGCCGTCGCAGTCTGTGGCACAATCATTTAGTCTGTTCGGAAGCATTTAACACGGAACACAAACAAAACTGGCAAACCAAATGCAGTTTTAGACACAGCGAGCATGAATGCTAAATGTGAGACAGTCCGGGGGCATGAGCCATAAAGTAATCTGACAACTAACAACAGGGCAATTCCAAACTACTCTTTCAAACATACTGGAGACTGAGTGCACCACCACTTCCGAGACAATGCTGAAAAGAGAGAAAGAAAGAACATAATAAGAGTGGGCCATAAAAAGTGAATTTCACCAATCACAGTCGCGATTAGATTACCTTTCCCTTCGGATGTGTCCAGGATGGAGATGAAGTAAATGGGAGAAATTCAATAACAAATGACATCGAAATTCATTGGAACGATTTTCTCATTGGCCAGAAAACCAAATAACGACGAGTCGAGTCACCGTAGGACTTTGTTTCACAACAGCGATGAAATAACAGTCTCCATTCGGTTCCAGTAAAATCTCAACTTGCCTGGAACGTGAAGCAACAGTAGAGCTGCATGCGATTTTCCGCGCGGGAAAAATCGCGAACACGATCATGACAGCACAGACACTTCGGAAAATTTGGCGCTTTACCACACCACAGTTAATTCCACAGGAAGCAAACTCATTTTTCTTCTGTTTCAAACAGAAATGCAGTAGGGGTCGAAACCGCATTTGAACAAGCGGCGTCGTTGGAGTTGATCAGCAGAAATGGCAGCGGTGGGATTCGAACCCACGCCTCTGTCGAGACTGGAGCCTTAATCCAGCGCCTTAGACCGCTCGGCCACACTACCAGCCGCCGGCGCCGCCCATTTTCTTGCACTTCCAATTGTGCACCTGCATAACAACACATGCAAAGTCACGTGAAAAGGGGTCCACGACCCCTCTCCGACTCGCACAGCTGCTGGGATGTGCCCGTCTACAATATCAATTTCGCAGCAGATAATGATAGCCCATCAATCCAGACAAAAATCAATCTATCGTCTCAGACTCTTTTCAGCTACAAATGTATCTGTGAGTGCGTGAGAACATATGATCGGTTATGATTTGGTCAAATTACCATGCAATTACCATTTTCCTGCTCCTCAGTGATTTAAAGAAAACCAAATGGAAGTGATGTCATTCTGTAGCCTCTCTGTCGATTCCTCCGTTTCAGTTCCAACGTGGTTTAGATTTTGGTGCAGACCTTAATACTAGCGACGCTATGAAAGCACAGGTCCAGAGGTTCCTCTGAGAGTGTAATTTCTTTCGTTGCTGTTGCTGATTGAATGAGCCACTAACGTGCGAACTGCTCCAAAACATGATTCAGGACCTCTTGTGCCAACTCTCACACGTTGAATAACGACAGACAGCTTCCAAATGAGGTCTTTCAGAGATGACTTTGGGGTATATTTGACAGACAGACTCGTTCAGGAATCCGTGGTATGCTGTGACACCAGCGCATCAGCTTCTTCCCTGTCTTTGAACCGGGCCGCCTGCGCAAGGAATGCAAATGCGGTACTGCTCTTCGTGAAAGGATCAGAAGGCGGTAACTACACTCTCAAACGGAATGGCATATGATCAGAACCAGGTTGGAGATAAACTTTACAATGCTTTGCACAGTAATTAAATGGAGTTGCATTACATTTCACGACGAGAGCACATTTGTTCCAGCAAATTCGAAGGCAGGTTTGCAGATGGGAAAGCAAGCAAGGAAGCTCCGTTCTTGTCCATGGAAAAGGCTGCAGTGGAAGAACAAAGCAGTTTCTGCCCAGGTTCGAACTGGGGACCTTTCGCGTGTGAAGCGAACGTGATGACCACTGCACTACAGAAACAAGCCGCTTGCGCCCGTACTGCGACTCAGTGACATCCAGCACTGAAAGTTGAAGCCATTCCACGTTTCACCTTTCTGTTTCCCAGAGCTCGTTGTTGTCCAGCGTAACTGACATCTTGAAAACGTAAAAAAAAAAGACACGTGAAATTGATGACAAAATATAGACAAGGATGTCGTCAATGTTTGGACCGTAGGGCGAGTGGAATAGGCTGGGACGAATTTCCCTGCAGCGTAACGGCTGCGACATGACCTTATGTAAACTGAGTATTTACGTGTTTTACCCAAGTTGGTGTGAGTTGAAAACTCGAGAGCAAAGGTTTAAGGTGAGTGGACTGAAATTGACAAAGGACCTGAGGCACATATCCCACACAGAAAGTTGTGCGTGTTTGGAATGAGCTACCAGAGGAAGTGGAGGAGGCTATTACACTCAGAAAATTGCAAAGCTAATCGGATGAGTTTCTGGATAGGATGGGTTTAGAGGGATTGGGGCCAAATGCTGGGGAACGGGACTTGTTTAATTTTGGCTATGTGGTGAGCATGGACGAGATATACCGAAGTATCTGTTTCCACGCGGTGTACCCCAATAACGTCGTGTTGCTTACACCGGCTTTAAAGGATTACTTTTTAGCGGAGTTTGCCGTCGCAGACTGTGGCACAATCATTTAGTCTGTTCGACTGCTCAAGGGAAAGGTAGTATTGTGAAACACTGCAGAAACGAACGACTTCCTTACTTTAGCTCCGACTGACCATACTGCAAGAAAATTTCCCAGATTCTCAGTTGAGGATTTTTGCAGCTGGAAGTTACCTCAGATACCCTGTTAACTCGTAATGTATTGAGAGAATCGCAAAACAGAAAGCATTAAACACGGAACACAAACAAAACTGGCAAACCAAATGCATTTTCAGACACAGCGAGCATGAATGCTAAATGTGAGACTGTCCGAGGGCATGAGCCTCAAAGTAATCTCACAACTAACAACATCGCAATTCCAAACTACTCTTTCAAACATACTGGAGCCTCAGTGCACCATCACTTCGCATACAATGCTGAAAAGAGAGAAAGAAAGAACATAATACGAATGGGCCATAAAAGTGAATTTCACCAATCACAGTTTCGATTAGATTACTTTTCCCTTCCGATGTCTCCAGGACGGAGATGAAGGAAATGGGAGAAATTCAATAACAAATGACATCGAAATTCATTGGAACGATGTTTTCATTGGCCAGAAAACCAAATAACGACGAGTTGAGTCTCTGTAGAATTTTGTTTCACAACAGCGTTGAAATAACAGTCTCAATTCGGTTCCAGTAAAAACTCAACTTGCCTGGAACTTAAAGCAACAGTAGAGCTGCTTGCGATTTTTTGATCAATGCTTTCTGTTTTGCGATTCGCTCAATACATTACGAGTTAACAGGGTTTCTGAGGTAACTTCCAGCAGTAAAAATCCTCAACTGAGGACCTGGGAACATTTCACTGAGTTATGTCAGTCGGAGCAAAAGTAAGAAAGTCATTCGTTTCTGCAGTGTTTCACAATACTACCTTTCCCGTGAGCAGTCGAACAGAGTAAATGATTGTGCCACAGACTGCGACGGCAAGCTCCGCTAAAAAGTAATCCTTTAATGCCGGTTTAAGCAACACAACGTTATTGGGGTAAACCGCGTGGAAACAGATACTTCGGTGTATCTCGTCCATGCTCACCACATAGCCAAAATTAAACAATTCCTGTTCCCCAGCATGTGGGCGGCACGGTGGTTAGCTGCCTCACAGCGCTAGAGACCTGGGTTCAATTCCCGCCTCAGGCGACTGACTGTGTGGAGTTTGCACATTCTCCCTGTGTCTGCGTGAGTTTCCTCCGGGTGCTCCGGTTTCCTCCCACTGTCACAAAGATGTGCATTTCAGGTGAATTGGCCATGCTAAATTGCCCGTAGTGTTAGGTAAGGGGTAAATGGAGGGGAATGGGTGGGTTGCGCTTCGGCGGATTGGTGTGGACTTGTTGGGCCGAAGGGCCTGTTTCCACACTGTAAAGTAATCTAATGTAATCTGGCCCCAATCCCTCTAAACCCATCCTATCCAGAAATCAATTTTCTGAGTGTAATAGCCTCCTCCACTTCCTCTGGTAACTCATTCCATACACGCACAACCTTCTGTGTGGGAAATATGCCTCATGTCCTTTGTCAGTTTCAGCCCACTCACCTTAAACCTATACTCTCGAGTTTTCAACTCACCCCAACTTGGGTAAAACACGTAAATACTTAGTTTACAACCCATCCATAAGATTATGTCGCAGCCGTTACGCTGCAGGGAAATTCGTCCCAGCCTATTCCACCTCGCCCTACAGTCCAAACATTTACGACATTCTTGTCTATATTTTGGCAACAATTTCACGTGTCTTTTTTTTACGTTTTCAAGATGTCAATTACGCTGGACAGCAACGAGCTATTGGAAACAGAAAGGTGAAACGTAGAATGGCTTCAACTTTCAGTGCTGGATGGCACTGAGCGGCAGCATGGCCAGTTGAGGCTTGTTTCTGTCGTGTAGTGGTCATCGCGATCGCGTTCGCCTCAGGTCCCCAGTTCGAAAATGGGTGGAAACTGCTTTGTTCTTCAACTGCAGCCTTTTACATGGACAGGAATGGAGTTTTCTTGCTTACTTTCCCATCTGCAAACCTGCCTTCGAATTTACTTGAACAAATCTGCTCTCGTAGTGAAATGTAATGCCCTTCCATTTAATTACTGTGCAAAGCATTGTAAAGTTTTTCTCCAACCTGGTTCTGATCATATGCCATTCTGTTTGAGAGTGTATTTACCGCGTTCTGATCCTTCCACGAAAAGCAGTACCGCATTTGTATTCCTTGCAAATAATGGATTAAATCTAAATTTGAATCTCACTATACTTGTTCAAAAGACTTTTTTATAAATAATTGTGCCAGTATTATAATGGCAGTGACTTGATAATTAATGCTGTCTTTTGAAGAATTAAAATGATTCAATATTTCATAAGCACTCTGCTGTGATGTTGATTGGATATTTTTTTAAGATCAGTAAACTGAGGAATAAAACATAGTACCTCGCTTTATGGATGGCTGAAAAATGAGCCATTCAGTGATTATTGATCTAAATTCTTCTTTTTTAAAGTTAAAAATGTATGTAGTACAAGAATTGTGAATTTCCATCCACCGGATTCCTTGTAGAGATATGTTACATCAATTTATATGATTAATATTATGATCAATGTTTAAAGATTTGTGTCAGAATTAGGAAGAGAATTAGTAGGTCATGAAAGTGAGCTTGAAACTGAACAAACAATGTCGTCAATGACATGTTGCATATAAGCGATGTTAATAATATTGTCATTACTGTACAATGATGAATAATGTTGGAATAGAAATGACAAAAAAAATCAACATGGTCAAAGCAGTTCTTTTCTTACAATGAAATGAAAACAATAATCATTTTGTCGCACGCATGATTTGAAATAGCAGTTTTTTAATGTGACACATACAGTGAAGACTAACCCTTTTGCAAAAATGTAGGAATTTCACAAATTTAAAATGCAGTAATTGTTCAATTTGTAATAATAATGGTTATAATTTGAATTGTCTCTTGTACACACACAACAAAAAGGGATCTTAAATATTGTTAGATTGACAAAAATTTGCTTCCCAACATTATTGTAGTATAGTCAATATCTGTGATAAAGTAGAATTATTGTTTTAAACAATATAAATCAACATTAACGACTGAACTGAAATATAGCACATCAATTGTATTAACTGCATAGAATAGTAAATAAATGCTTACTGTTGTCATTTGTCCCAGGAACAATAAGATACTTACTCAGGTTATTCCACTGAATAGTAATCAGCTGATGATGAATATCTTTGTGTCGCTTTATGTGCACTGTTTTGTGTGAACATTGATTTCAATAAATTTAGATATTTACATGAATTAGGAACAGACTGAGAACTGGATGTGAAAGATCTTATTTAAGATTAGACAATTTTTAGTATTCACTAGGTTTGCTGAACAAAACACAGTTAAGTCATCATGCAATAAATGAGATTAGAGAGAAATATGCAAATTCAATTTTAAATGAATGCACTCCGATATTTTCACAGCATTTCAATCTTACATTCAATACAAATAGATGAGTGGAAAACTAAAAACAAATTTCAGACAACTCATAAACAGATCAATAACTAAAAATTGATATTTAGTAGGAAGTGGCATTTGTTTATTTAACTGAAAAGAACTTGATTTTTTTCTCATATTTATACTTTTGAAACATCAAGTTCTACGTGCAGTCTGAACTCAGCTCTTTAGAACAAAAGAAAATCAAGGAATATCTTTACTTTGCATATTTCATCTTTGTGAGTGCAACATTATCAAATATTTTGCAAGGAATATTGATTGAGTGGAATTAGATACATTCTGTTATTAGCGGACTGAAGAAAATATACAGCAGATAGTGTGTTTATTAGAATGAACAACAAATGAAAAAATATCTAATGTTGAATTGAAAGACAATTCATTCGATTCTTAGATATTTTCTTATCAATATTCAGAGCAGCGCTGGCACAGCTCTGTGCAAGGTAGGAATTGAAATTG
Organism: Chiloscyllium plagiosum; assembly: GCF_037043375.1. Lineage (NCBI taxonomy): Eukaryota > Metazoa > Chordata > Chondrichthyes > Orectolobiformes > Hemiscylliidae > Chiloscyllium > Chiloscyllium plagiosum. The sequence continues at coordinate 114,880,148 of NW_028270156.1, forward strand.
TACCCTCTGGTCTGGTAACAGAGACACGACCAGAATTGCACAAGATTCCTTCATAACATTCCCAACCAGGCTGGGCAGGGCTGAAAACTAATCAGATGTTTATTGTGATAATTGGATTGGATTTAAATGGTTTGGATACTGTGTGTAATCTACTGAAAATTCGGCAGTAATTTACAATAATGATGGGAGTTAACAAATGTCTTAATTTTTATGATCACTTGTGGAATGACAACTTGACAGAATTGTGTGATTACTGTGCATTATAAATAAAAATGAATTTAATTATTCTATATGTTCATAAGTTTCTCATTTTCTGAAATGCAAATTAAAATGTTTTTGATCTACACATAAATTGGAACAGAATGATGAATTGGTCAATCAATGTGCCTATTCAGCTGAAGACAACTTTCATTCTTTCTGAAAATGTATGATTTCTAAGCAGTCACCATTTCCTGTGATTGTTTAATGAAATAAGATAGATGCCAACCCTTTTTTGTGTGTTCAAAAAATTCATGTGGATGTAAATGATTTTGCACAAAAATATTCCAGTACAAAAATATTCTATTGTTCTTGTGATTAAAAACACAATAAATGTTAACATTGAAGTGATTTCCAATCAAATCAATTCAAAAGTATTTCCAAGTTTAAAATGAAAAGCAATATTCGGAATGATTGAGTGATTGTACATTGCAATGGCCTTGCATTAGTTATTATATGAAAACATAGTTCCACATGTACACCCCTTACCGAATTGAACATTTATTAGGTATTGGCAACAAATCGATTTGAAAACTTTTATTAATGAATTTAAGAATAATGAGGTATCACCTCTTCCTATTCCACTGAGTAATATTCAGAAATGAAGAGAAATATTGCAGTGCAAAGTAACTGATGTTCTCTGAATTTCAATGGCTGAGAAGACTGTGATGTTTCAAATGAGCAGAAGTCAGATATTTACAAATGATATTGCAATGGCAATTATTGGTCTTTTGTGGGTGTATTGGCCTTATCAAACAGGTTATAATATTGTAGCACTCAGACTAAGAAATATGGAAGATATCAAAAGCACATTGTGCTTGTTATAAAGCCTAAGTTAAAGTATTGCGTAATTATTGTAATTGATAATTGTTTCTAAAATCCTGATAGATAAATTGACTTAATATTTTGAATGCACTTTGCTCTGATGTCGATTGTATATTCATTAAGATTAATAAACTGAAAATTAAAATATAAGACGTGGCTTTCATAATTAAAAAATCTTAGCAACAATTGAAGATAGTTCAAATTTTTTTGGTCGGTTCATGTCTATTTTATTAATGTAACTTTAATCATGATAAATGTTTAGAAAACTGTCAGAACTAGGAAGAAAATAATTAGGCCGGGAAAGTGAGTATTATTATGAACTAAACATCGAGTTAATGACATTTGGTACACGAAGTCATTTTGTAGCAAATGACTAATAATTGTGTGATTATTGTTCATTGACAACTAATGTTGGAAGAAAATAAAACTATCTCAAAATGAAATTAAAATAAATATCATTTTGGAGGTCTCATGATTTGAAAAACGGAAATCGTCACTTAATGTGACATTTGAGCTGAAGAAACGTTCTTCCCCCCGCCACTCCCACGTGTAGTCTTTTCAATAATTTAAAATTTAGTATAAGTTGAACTAAATAACAAATGGATGTACCTACATTGTTTTCTTGCACACAAAAAAGTTTAAAAAAATTAACATGAAAATGAAATCGCTCTGCAAGTAATAATTTCACAGATAATAAGTGCTTGTATTGAATTTAAATGTCACAATAGCCGTCGGAGTGATTTCCCCTGATAGGGAATGAAGATTGAGGAGATAGGCAGAACTCAGGCAAGTGGAAGATGTTTACTCATGCTGCAATCAGTTAATGCAGGGAACATCCCCCGAGGCCAATCTAGGAAGGAAGGTCCATGACAGACTGTAACGTGTACAGTAAAAAGCAGTATTTTTACACACTTTCTGTATTACAATGTCCACATGCAATGTGGTTACAGTCCTTCCCTCCTTATACAGACACCCGTTCCTGTAGAACACCTAATTTTGGATGAACATCGCAATGGATAGCCCGAGCTTCCTATTGATTCATTGTGTTTTACAGGTGCTATAATCTCCAGGCCTTGGGATCTCTCTGTGCAGTTTATTTCCTCAGATTACAAAATTAATTGCTGCAGTCCTTTGGGCCTCTCACTCTGCCTTATTTACGATTCTCAAGAATATGTAGTTAGAAACTTTTTAAATGTTCTGAGCAACTTTAAAATAGTAACTATTTCTGACAATCAAACCCTGTCTGATTCCCTGATAGCAGCTGTGGAAGTTAGCTGGGCTCTATCCTGCAGTTGGTGTTTATTCATTCATGGTACAATTATTCTTTCATTAATGAAAGTCAGGGTTGGTCATTTTTCTGTATGCTGGCATTCTCTTATCACTATCTGGAATATCACTGTCTGGAATGGCATACTTATGGACTTGGAGTAGGATTGTACAAAATGTTCTTTTTTTAACTTAAGACTGAAACAGACTGTTAGTCTTATTTATCTCCTTTCCACCATTTTGTGTTTTAATTCCAAGGCAGGCTGCTCGGGGGAGCCCTACAGCAGCAAATCAACAAGGATTTCAGCACTAAAATAAAAATCAGCATTCGCTACCATGAGGAAACAGTACCATGCAATATGCTTACGTCACTGAGACTTAATTCCACACTTAAAGCCGATTCTACTGATCTGATCAATGATTAAATATTAGATATAAGTAAGAATTAGTGTTAAAACTAGTCACTGTAAACTTAAAATGATTAGAAATGTCATATTACTATCCGTAACATGTAGTATTGAACATTAATTATTGGAGTCTAAAACAATCAGACGTATCTTCATTTGTAAGGCCGAATATTAATCCAATGAATTCTGTGAACATTTAAATGAGAAGATATCAGATATTTCCTGTCAGTGTTGGATGAGGAATCATTGCTTGGTTTGTGGTTGTGTTGACCTGGAATAAAAGGTCTTTGTTTCTTTGTAAAATTGGCACTAAGAAATAATGATTTAAATTGAAATGTGAATCTCACGATATTTGTTACAAAACCTAAATTGAATTACTGTGTGATTGTTGGACTAACAATGAATTGGTAATCTATTTTAGAACACTGATACATTAAGTGATTCAATATTTCCAAACGGGTTTGCTGTGATATTGATTACATAATAATTAGTATCAGTGAACTGAGAATTAGAATGCTGGCATGATGTTTTAGAAAATAATGATATGGAGTCATTATTGATCATTCAACATTCTCAGATACTCCTGCAATCTGTACTTGCTGTCTCAGCTTTTCTTCTGTAGAAATACAATATATAATCCATGCAACTTTTCATGTCATCAATATTCAGACATTTGTGTCAGCATTACAAAGAAAATAAATCGACAACGAACATAGGTATCATAGCAAAAAACAGTCAACAGCATTTATAGAGGAAATTTTTAAACATTGTCTCTGAGTGAATACATGAAAAAGTTTAATGGGTATCTGTTACAATGTATTGAGCCGCATTTACATTTTTATCATGATGACTGGGGGGAACCTATCAGAAAAATCGCCTATATTTAGGAATTCCTTTATCTCAAAACATGTTACTATCAGCATCCTTAGTCGTAAATAATGAAGTCTATTTAATGGTGTGAGAAAGATGTGTGTAAATTATAAGAAGGCATCTCTTGCATATATTTGGGATGGTGTGAAAGCGTGATGTTTGCTGTGGTTACTCATCTTGAGAACAATACAATACTGACAAAAGGTTTTGCACTAAATAGTAATTAGGTGGCCTTGAATACCATCGTGTGGCTTTATGTGCAGTGACTAATTTATTTCAAGAGCTTTGAGATATTTTCCATGATTTGTAAAATGATTAATAATTGTTTGACAAACATCCACATGTGGTCGTGAGCTGGGTTTAAAACCCTTCATTATTGACATTTCCAAGAGAGGTATATAATGCTCAGGCACTGGCTGGAAGTCAAGATGTAAGAAAATCTGATTCATCCTGGAGCTGATTGATTCTAGCTGCTGTTTGATTGAGTTTGATTGATTTTGTATTTGTCCCGATTTCTCTGCCTGTAGGTGAATTTAGAACATCCAATTTCTGTCCAAGGGTCACTTCACATCACTGGAGAGTTAAAATATAATTCACATATTGTGATAACAATGAAATTTTAATTAAAGTTTGTGTTTTAACAAACAAAACGATTTGATGTTTTCCAGGAATTTACACTGACATTGATTAGATATTTATTAAGATAGATAAACTGAGAATTATAATCTAGTTGCAGGATTGTTGAATTGTTAAACCACAGACTTAAGAGTTTTATTTTTGGAATGGTTTGGAGGCTCCAGTGTTGGACTGGGCTGTACAAAGTTAAAAATCAAACACCAGCAGGTTATTAACCAACATGTTTATTTTGAAGAACTAGCTTTCAGAGCGCTCCTCGTTCATCAGGTGGTTGAAGGAGCAGCGCTCCGAAAGCCAGTGCTTCCAAATAAATATGTTGGACTATAGCCTGGTGTTGTGTGATTTTTAACTTTGTTTTTTGGAAGGAATGTTTTCTTTATTCAAATATTCAGGTTGTTCAAGAATTCTATCTCGCCTTTCGTGATTTTCTTTTAGAGACCACTCATGTATAATTCATACAATTTTCACTGTAATCAGTATTTCAAATTTCCATCAGATCTAAGATGAAAATGAGGACCAATTAATGAGTACTTCCATGAATGGAAAGCACAATAAATTCACTTTACAGAGGCAAGATTCAAATTTGATCTGAATAAGCAAATAAACATTTTGAATGGAAATATCTGAAAATGTTTACATTTAATTTTGAACGAAGTCAAATTACTTCTTTTTGAAATACATGGCCTGAAAACCTGTTTGAAAACATGAACAAGTCAGGACTATCAACATGTCTTGCTGTCAGTGTCCTCGGCCAATTGTCATAAAGAATAAATACCACTTTCAGCAACAAGTATCATGCGTAATTACTGAACTGAAAAGTAAGAGGATAGCTCTTGTATTTATTGGCAAGAATGATAACCAGATGGTTACTGTGGTTATTGCACTCAGTAACAATAAGATCAAGACCAATGGCTGTTAGAATCATTGGCCACTCGTAACGAAGAATAAACAACTGCTTTGAGCAACAAGTATCATGGATAATTACTGAACAGAAATTTCAGAGGACACCCATTCTACTTATTGGAGGGAATGATGACCAGATGCTTAATGTGGTGATTAATCTCAGGAACAACAAGACAATTACTCAGATTATTTCCTGAACAGTAATTAGATGGTCATGAAGACCATTGTGTGGCTTTATGTATTGTGCTTTGTGTGAGCATTGATTTCAATAACATTGTGATAGTATACAAGTGTGCAGCTGAGGTGAGTTGGCCATGCTAAATTGCCCATGATGCATGGATGTTTCAGGTTAGGTGCATTAGATTTTGTTAGAGTGGTGCTGGAAAAGCACAGCAGTTCAGGCAGCATCCGAGGAGCAGTGAAATCGACGTTTCGGGCAAAAGCCCTTCATTAGGAATACAGCCTGTATTCCTAATGAAGGGCTTTTGCCCGAAACGTTGATTTTACTGCTCCTCGGATGCTGCCTGAACTGCTGTGCTTTTCCAGCACCATTCTAATCTAAACTCTGGTTTCCAGTATCTGCAGTCATTGTTTTTACCGAGGTTAGGTGCATAAGTCAGGGGAATGTCGAGTAATAGAGCAAGGGAGTGTCTGGGTGGGTTACTCTTTGGATGGTCAGTGTGGACTGTTGGGCCAAATGGCCTGTTTCAACACTGTTGGTATTCTATGATAATATGATTTTGGATTAAATTGATAAGTGAATGTTAAAGATACTACAAAAAAGTCAACAAAATCTTTTAAGTTTAGCAAGGTACATTGAAGCCATCATGCATGAAGTGAGATAAGTGAGAGAGAGAGAGAGAGAGAGAAATTAAATGTTCAAATGAAAACACGCCAATAGTTTCACAGCATATCAATCTTACATTCAATATGAATAGGTGAATGGAAAATAAAAATAAATTCCTGACAATTCATGAATAAGTAATAATTAGAAAATAAATTTGATCAAAGCACATGCCAGTATTTAGATGAATTGCAATATTTAGTTATAAATGTAGGTGATCAGCTGACCAATGAATAACATGAAGTTGCATTTGGTTATTTTGCTGAAGAGAAATTTCGACTGTTAATATTTTCATCTTTATAATACCGGAGAATAAGGATTTATGTGCTTGAAACGTTTGAACGAGGTTCCTTTAAACAGTAAAACAAATCATGATTACCATGTCTTAGACTCTCCCAACTTTAAGGTTGCAACATCGTCAACTATTTTACCAAGGAATGTAGTACCAGCAGAATTAGATGCATCATTTTATTAGTGAACTGAAGAAAATAAATGGGAAATATGTTGATGATTGAAATGCAGAACGGATTGAAGAATATTTAATGATATTTTGAAAAGCAGTTCAATCTATACTCAGATATTTTCTAATGAAATTTCCGAGCTGCTTTGACATATCTCCGCTGAAGGTGGAAATTGAAATCATTCCTCCTGATCTTGTCGTAGAGACACTGCCAGAGCTCCACAAGGACCCTTCATGATGTTACCATCCGGGAAGGGCAGGTGTACAGTCGCATGCTTACGGCGGCAACTCAAATGAAAATTAATCAGATGTTTCTTGTAATTATTTGAATGGGAATTAATTGCGTATTTCCTGTGTGTAATGAACTGACAAAACGAATTAGTAATTTACAGTAATAATGTAACAAAGCAATAATGACTTTAATTAAATATGAATCTCGTGATTATTCATGATAAGAAAAATCCTAATCATTTGATCAGTGTACACTGATGAACGAAACTCAATCAATCAGATAGTTCCATATGTTCAATGCTGTTTGTCACAGAATGAAAAGAAAATTAATATGCATTTGCAACATAAATGATTAGGAAAATAAATGAATTAGTCACTCAATACGGCTATTCATCTGAAGACAACTTCCCTTCTTTCCAGAAATGTTCAACTTCCCAAAGTTTAAAATGTACTGTGACTATTTCATGAAACAATAAAGATGTTAGTTCTTTTTGTTGTACTTCAAACAGTCATAAAAAATTTAAATGATTTTGTTCCATGAAAAATGATTAACTTGTATAGTGTTTATAAATACAGTAAATGTTAACATTGAAGTTAAACATAATTAAATCAATTCAACTGTTTCCCATGGTTAAAATAAAAATTGATATTCACAATGCCCACTGCAAAATCTTTACATTATTTAATTTATAAGCCATAATTTCGGAGTCATACCCTGAACTATATTGAGCAATGATTAGATAATAGCAACAATTGAATTGTCAAAATTATATAATTTCATTTAAGAATACTGAGAAATCTCAGTTAATTGTTTCACTAAGCAATGTGGAGAAACGACCAGGAATTATTCTAATGAAAAGAAATTACAGTTCTCTGAATGCTTCAGGCTGAGATTACTGCGATCATTCAAATGAGCAATCATCAAATACTTGCAATGAGGCATCGAATGGGAAGTCATTGGTTCCATTATGGGATCGTTCACCTGAACAGTAAATTGATTTTTATATTGTAGTGTTCGTACTAATAAACAATTGATGCAATTAAAATGCGAATAGCACTATATTTGTTAGAAAGACTAACTCCAATAATTGTGCAATTATTGTCATGGCAGTGACTGGAAAATTACGTTGTAATGTAAAAAAATCTATATTTTAAAAGCACTTTGTTGTGATGATGATTGGATATTCATTAAGATCGGTAAACTGAGATATATAATATGGTAGCTAGCTTTATGATTCACAAAAATGAGTCATTCAGTGATTATTCAGCAGAATTGCTTTTGGTTCAAAAATGCAGGATTACAAGAATTACATGTTTCCATCCATTGGTTTGCTTATTGAGATGTAGCTTTAATTTACAATTCTCTTTGTTCATGACCAATGTTTAGACATTCATGTCAGACATTGGAAGTAAATAAGTAGATAGTGAAAGTGCATATTGCGGTGAACATAAGATACAGGGATCTTCCATAATTTTGTGATTATTGCACATAGACAAATAACTCGGGAGTAAAAAATAATTAGAAATCAACATGCAAAGCAGTTTTTTTTCTTATAGCAAATTGAAAGAAATCCTTATGCGTTGCACATGGTTTGAAAACACAACAGTCACAAAAACACCAGTCAGAAATAAAATCAAGGTCATAAAAAGCATCTGTTTAAGACAATAAGACCCTTATGAAGAGTATTCTTCTCAACAGTAATTAGAGGGGCTTGAACATCTTCATGTCGTTCTTGCAAAGAAAACTCTTTCATTATTCATAAAGAGTTAATATCGTAAATATGTTGACATGTGTATCAGAACTAGGAAGAAAATGAGAAGCAATTCACATGATTGTTTTCGTGAAAGAAAGACAAAATAAATTAAATTTACAGTGCCACCTTTCAATATTTTCTCTGAATAAGCAGATAAAGGTTTTTAATGTGCAAAATTTTAGTTTGCGGAAGATACAAACGTCGGTGGAGTTGTTGACAGTGAGGAAGGATGTGTCAGGTTACAGCGGGATATAGATAAGTTGCAGAGCTGGGCAGAAAGGTGGCAAATAGAGTTCAATGTCGGTTAGTGTGAGGTGATTCACTTTGGTAAGAGTAACAAAAAGATGGGGTACTGGGCTAATGGTCGGATACTTGGTAGTGTGGATGAGCAGAGGGATCTTGGTGCCCATGTACACAGATCTCTGAAAGTTGCCACCCAGGTAAATAGTGTGGTGAAGAAGGCATATGGTGTACTGGCTTTTATTGGTAAGGAATTGAGTTCCGGAGCCCTGAGGTCATGTTGCAGTTGTATAAGACTCTGGTGCGGCCGCATCTGGAGTATTGTGTGCAGTTTTGGTCGCCATAACAGGAAGGATGTGAAGGCAATGGAACGGGTGCAGAGGAGGTTTACCAGGATGTTGCCTGGTATGGTAGGAAGATCGTATGAGGAAAGGCTGAGGGACTTGGGGCTGTTTTCATTGGAGAAAAGTAGGTTTAGGGTTGACTTGATAGAGGTGTACAAGATGAATGGGGGTTTAGATAGGGTTGACCATGAGAACCTTTTTCCAAGTATGGAGTCAGCTATTACGAGGGGGCATAGCTTTAAATTAAGGGGTGGTCGGTATAGGACAGATGTTAGGGGTAGATTCTTTACTCAGCCAGTCGTGAGTTCATGGAATGCCCTGCCAGTAGCAGTGGTGGACTCTCCCTCTTTATGGGCATTTAAACGGACATTGGATAGGCATATGGAGGATAGTGGGCTAGTGTAGGTTAGGTGGGCTTGGATCGGCGCAACATCAAGGGCCAAAGGGCCTGTACTGCGCTGTATTTTTCTATGTTCTATGTTCTAAAATCAACATGTTTTCACCTACAGGTGTACTAAGCCGAAATTAAATTATTTTATTTTGCAATACTTCAACTGGAACCTTGATTGGCAAGCGACTACTTATGTTGATGTTAGCATCCTCGGTCATTTGTAATAAAGCATGGTTATTGGTTTTAGCTAAATATTTTGTGTGCAATTACTGAATCAAAATGTAAGAAATCAAATGCATTTATTGGATGGAACTGGTCACCAAATGTTTATTGTGGCTTTTGTTCTCAGGAACGATAAGATACTTCCTCTGGTTTTTCTCCTGAGCAGTAATTAGATGACCAGGAAGACATTTGTGTGGCTGTGTGTGCCCTATTGTGTGAGCAGTGATTTCATTGACATTGAGATATTTTGCTTATGCAGGAAGGGATTAATAATCGCGTTAAAGTTCTTAATTAAAGTTATATTTTCTTTTTAAAAATTATGAGAATTCCTTTGTGAAACAATGATTTAGAGATGCCGGAATTGGACTGGGGTGAGCAAAGTTAAAAATCACATGACACTAGGTTATCGTCCAACTGGTTTATTGGGAAGCACTAACTTTCAAGGTGCTGCCTCTTCATCAGGCGATCTTCATCTCTTCATCTGCTCGGCCAAGAGAATAAGGATTGGTGTACGTGAGGTGTTGAAATGCACAATACTGATGCGTTAAATGTTTATTGAAACTCTTCTGCAGAATTAAGTTCACATAATAAAGAATATTTGAACATTCTTGAGCTGACTGGAAGTAAAATCCTGTTGCCCACCATATGGATAACACTTGGATGTATTTTGTATAATAAAATGATTTTCATTACTTAGATACTATTTCTGACACCAGTGGCTAAATATTGATTAGATTAAATGTCATATGAGTTATACATTAGTTTTCTCTCAAAGACCTGTGCAGCACAGGAATTGGCCATTTGGCCCATAACGTTGTGCTGAACGTAATGCAAAAGAAACTCATCACTTCTGCCTACCCTTGGTCCATATCCTTCCAAATTATCAAAATGAACATTAAAGAGCCTTAATGTATCTGCTTCCACCACCAACCCTGGAAGTTCATTCCAGACACCTACCACTCCCTGTGTACACAACAAATTGCCCCTTACATGCCCCTTGAACTTACCCCCTAACCTTAAACGCATGTCACATAGTTTTTGATACTTCAACTCTGGGAAAAACTTTATGACCGTCAACCCCATCTATGTATCTCATGATTGTACAGACTTCCATCAAGTCTTTCCCCAGTCTCCGCCACTCCACAAAAAAGCAATCTGAGTTTTTCTCGCCTCTCCAAATCCAGGCAGCATCCTGGTAAACGCCCTCTGTGCCCTCTCCAAAGCCTCCATACCCTTATTGGAACATGGTGAACAGAAGTGAATACAATACTTTAAGTATGCCTTTACCGAAGTCTTGTAAAGTTACAACATGATTTCCTGACTCTTGTAACCAGTTCCCTGACGAATAAAGGCAAGCGTGCCATTTGCCTTCCTAACCACCTAATTACTTGCATGGTCACTTTCAGGGAGCCATGGTCTTGAACGCCAAGATCCCTTTGAATAATAAAGCTGTTAGGGTCCTGCTATTAACTATCTACCTTTCCTTAACAGTTGAGCTTCCAAAGTGAAACACCTCACACGTGTATGGATTATACTTTACTTTTAATTACTCTGCCCATATCTGCAATTTATCTTTTTCCTGCTGATTTATTTGACAACCCTCTACGTTGTCCCCAACTGCACTGAACGTTATATCATCTGCAAATTTATTAACTCACCCAATTAGATTTTAATCTTCTATATAATTGTATCGCAAACAGAAGGGTTCCAGTACAGATCCCTGTGGAAAAAAGACAGAAAATTAGGGAAATGCAGACTTCTTGAAGTAATGAGGTGTTTTTCAATGACAGAACAATTCTGATGAATAATCTTGTAAAGTGTGATTTTTAAAAAATTAACCCAATATTTTAATTCTGAGTTTACTGATCTTAATGAATATCCAGTACAAACTGCTTTGAAAATATTGAATCATTTTAAGTGTTGCGTTCTCACATTAAATATTATTTAATTGTCATTTCAATTATCACACCATCATGAGATTTACATTTTAGTTCAATCCATTATTTATTAGAGCCAGTATCATAATGAAATATTAACATTCTTTTCAGGTCAACACCTGCAATCAACCAAAGTTCTCTCACCCAACAATCATTCTAACTCTCTCATTCTCTTTCATTTGAATTCTTGTATTAATGGAAAGATCATTAATCAGTCTTATCAATTAAGAGATGGCTAACTATTTTTCACATCAATATTTCAGTTTTTTCCAACATGATGTACAATTACATTGTAATAGGGTTTTCTCATCATTCTTAAATTTGTTAACAGCCATTTTAAAACTAATTATTACCAAAATCTAACCGGTAATCATTGTGGAAATCCAATATCTCCAGCTGTAGATGTGGAACTATGTCTCAGTACATCAACTGATACAAACAATATTGCACTCTACAATCTCTTAATCTTAGCAAAAATAATTTTAAGTATGGAATCTTAGCTGGATTGAATTGGTTGTGAGAAAAAGTGCAGTCTGAAGAAAGGTCACTGGGCCCAAGTATTAACACTGATTTCTCTCCACAGAGGCTGCCAGACCTGCTGAGTTATTTTCCAGCAATTACTGATTTTGTTTGTGATTTTCAGCATCCACAGTTTGGTTTACATTCTTGTATTGATTGTATTTCACTTCAATTTTAACATTTCTACATTTCTAGTTATTACAATAAGAGCTAAGTATTTTCCATGTTAAGCATTATTTAAATTTCACGTGTTCCTTGTGTAAATAAACCAGAATTAACAAATGTTTGTTCCATGCTTTTACAATAGATATTGAATTCTTAGAAATCACAATTTTTTGAAAATGAGGGAAGTTGTCTTTCGCCGAGTAGTCACATTGAATCTCTAATGCTTTATTTCCAAATCATGTGCATTAAAAAGCAGGTTAATTTTAATTTATGCAGATGAATAACTGCTTCAAACAAATTGACTTATTTGATTATCATGAGATTTATATTTATTTAAGACCATTGTTGCTTCATTCCATCATTATTAGAAATTACTAATTCCTTTTATTGGTCCATTACACACTGGAACTGTCTAATACAATCCTAGTCCAATTATAACAATAAATATATGAGCAGTTTTCCCTGTGAATAAACACAGTAAGTATGTCATTATAGTCCTGCCCTTCCTGCATGGGAATATTATGGAGGCTCTGGTAATGTGTGTACTAGTAGACCAGGAGCCATGGGTTCAATTCCCACCTTCAAAAGAGATGTGTCAAAACACCTCAGAGTTGATTCGAAAATATCTAAGTGTCTATTGAATTGCTTTTCAACCAACATTGTCTCAACTTGTAACTTTTGTTCATTATAATGATCACAACATCTTGAATTTATTTGCTTAACATCACTGATTAAAGTATGAATGTTATTACGCTGATTCTAAATACCTCTCAAGTTTTAATAACTTTGCAGTATTAAAGATTCTACAGTATAAATACTATTTAAGGTGAGGGGGAAAGATTTAATAGGGGTCTGAGGGGCAACTTTTCCACACAGTGTGTTTCACATATTGGGATGAGCTGTGAGATGAAGGGCAGTGGCTGGTACAATTACAACATCTAAAAGACTTTGGGACAGTTTGTTGGATAGAAAACGTCCAAAGGGGTATGGGACAAACACAGGGAAATGGGACTAGTTTAGTTTAGGAAACCTGGCCGGAATGCCAAGTTAGGCTGAATGGCCTGTTTCCGTGCTGTATCAGTCTAGCATTCTACAATTCAAACTTCACTGTGATTGATAAAGAAAAGAACAAACGGGTGTTAATTCTATTTTGTGTCCATAAAAAAGTGACATGAATTTTTAATAATTTTGTCACATGAAGTAATTCGCTCTTATTGTGATTAGAAATACAATGAATGTGAGCATTGAAGTGAAATATAATGAAATCAATTCAACTGTGTTTCCATAGTTAAAATAAAAATTGATATTCACAATCATTGTGAGTTTGTACATTGTAATATCTTTACATTACTTCATGTACTAAGCCATTATTACACATTTATACCCCCTACTGAACTGAACAATAATTAGATATTAGCAACACTTAGATTTTCGAAAATCTATCAGTACACTTAGAAGAAGGAGAAATTTAATTTTGCTACATGACTGTGCAATGCGCAGACATGAACAGGAATTGTTGCAGTGAAAAGTAGTTATAGTTCTCTGAATTCATAAGGCTGAGATTACTGTGATTATTCAAATGAGCAAAAGTCAGTTTGCAAAGCGTGTTGGATGCAAAATGATTGGTTCCATTGTGGGATAGTTGACCTGAAAACAATAGCATTGTTGCAATGGATTAAATTAAAATATGGATTAAAATAATAAATGGATCTGATGATATACGTTAGAAAGACAAATTATTCTGCAATTATTATAAGGATAATGAATTCCTAATAAATGTTGTATTGTGAACAAATAAATTGACTCAATATTTTAAAAACACTTTGCTCTGTTGATTAGACGTACATTAAGATCGGTAAACTGAAGACTGAAATATAATACTTAGATTGATGGATTGAGGGCAATAAATGAGCCATTCAACAGTTATTGAAAATGATTTTTTTTGTCAAAATGCAGACAATACAGAAGTAATGTATTTCATTCAATTAGTTTACTTGTAGAAACATGTGTTTTTAATTTATGTAATTTTATTCTGATCGATGTTCAAACATTTGTGTCTGAATTAGGAAGAAAATAAAAAGATAGTGAAAGTGAATATGAGAGTGACCACAAGATACAGTCCATGACATTTGATAGAAAAAGGAATTTGCATAATCTTATGACTATTTAATGTTAATAAATAATTAACTCCTCAGGTACTGAAGCAGTCCAAGTCCAAGTACAACAAGATCTGGACAATATCCAGGCTTGGGCTTACAGGAAGCAAGTAACATACATGCCACACAAATGCAGGCTATCACGTATAAGAAATAACCTAACCACCATCCCTTGACATTCGATGGTGTTACCATGACTGAACACCTACTATCAACATTATCCTGTGGATAATCATTGATCAGGAACTGAATTGGTCTCACCACATAAACACAGTGGCTACAAGAGTAATTCAACTCCTGGCTCCTGAAATCCTGTCCAAACGCTACCAGGCACAAGTCAGGAGTGTGATGGAATACTCCCCACTTGGCTGGATGAGTGCAGCCCTAACAACACTCAAGAAACTTGATACCATCTGGAATAAAGCAGCCCGCTTGATTGGCACTGCTGCTACTGAGCATCAGTGGTGGTGAGGGTGGATGCCTGTGGATGTCCTAGCTGCAATCTCTGCCTCTTCTTATTAACAAAAATAAACGAATCTTACATTGCTCAACTTTCTCATCAAAACTGAGTACAGTATTCACCCCAGCCCTCTGTTATACCAACCAGCAGCATTTCCACCACCAATAGCATCTCCTCTTAAAATATTTTGTCAGTAACTTGTAATTAACTGGTTACTACAATTACAACTGAAAATGTGTTACTAGAAAAGTGCAGCAGGTCAGGCAGCATCAAAGGAGCAGGAGAATCGACGTTTCGGGCATGAGCCCTTCTTCACGAAGGTCCTGAAGAAGCAGTGAACCAAATTTTGAAATGATATAGGTGTCTTACACAACCTGCTGCAAGGATACAGACAGTAGAATCTGAGGTGATCATGAGTATGTGGAAGTGAATGTGGGAGACAAGCCTGAACTGTATTGGATTAGTGATGGTGAGAGGGAACAAATATTGGATGCAGGGTTTCAGCAGCTGATGGACTGACGCTCAGGTGAGCCATCGGAAATTGAGCAAGTGACCACCATCTAATAGGACAGAGAAACTGATCCATCAGCCTGAAACTGACTGACCACGTGGCTGTCTGTGACTCCAACACAAGTGAATGGAAACATTGCTCAGAGCCTGTTTCTTTAACATTCAACACAACCAGGAAATGGAAAGTGAATAATTAGCTGAAAATAAGGCAACTGCTCTGTTAGAGTCAAAACCATTCAATGTTCAGTTATTGAACATTATTGACTCTCACAATATTCTAACCTGCAGAATCACAGTAAAAGGGGAAAGTAAACAACATTCTTGGCAAAGACATAATGAACCAACTGCTTGTATAAAAACAGCTCAGAACAAAGGGGCTGAATCCTCCACAAACTGACAAACACAGATACCATCAGATTTATAGATAGAGATTGGAATTCTTTAGAAAAATACTTTCCTGCGTATGGTGTGTGGTAGAAACCATTCTCAGAGTGAACGGCCACATATTTCATTTGAAAAGAGTCTCTGTTTTCCCTCAGGTGTGTCACGCACTTACAGACTGACTTACAGACAAAGGAAACCTGATCAGGGACTCGCAGGTTAATTAAGCTTTTAGTGACAGTCCATTGCACACAACAAGAGCTTAGACCACAACAGATTCTAGTGAAACCAACAATGCAATGAAAAAGGTGAATTAGTCTTTATAATCATGCAGCCTCTCTCAATCAAATAATCCCAGCCAACTTCCAAACATTTTAAAACTATTAATACCAATGTATACATATTTATTTCCTTTCCTAATTTCCTCCAAAGATATATCTGATTATTCTCTTCCAAATATATTTTAAATGGTCAATTCATAATCACAATTCATTTCCAATTATTCTTAGCACAAAACAACTTGCAAACTAAAATAGTTTTCATGTTAATAATGACACTGGAAACTTTGTTATGTAATTTACCCATATTTCCAAATATTGTTTTGTTTCATTACTGCAGTGAAGCTAAAATTAAAGTCTATTTATTTTCTCTGATATCCTTCCATTACTTTATTCCCTAATAAGAATGCCCATGGTGTAATGGGTGACAAGCTTTAAATAAAATTGAATTTTCATTGCAAGAACTTGGACAAATAATCACATATTATTCAGTTCATTCATTGTCGTTGATTATCAGTTATTTTCACTGTATGATCATGTTAAATTCACTTAAATAATCACAGAAGAATTTTCACCTGTATAGATATGTAAAGTGAATGTCAAATTATTAATGTTTCAAGTCAAACCAAATTCACATTTTGTTCTGTTTTATTCCAGGAATGACAGGATGTGTTACATTATTATGGGAAACAGGAACAAGTGAAGGTGGTGGCTCTCAGACGTGAGGCCTTAAAGCCAAAGGGCCAGGTGGTAGTGACAGTGGGGGAGGTACCTTGTGGCCCGCTCTCCTCAGAAGGCAGTGAGGATGGTGACACTGACTGGAACAGGTTAGATGACAAAGCACCCACGTATGGACAGAGGGATGGCAATGAGTGGGATGACCCACTGCCCTGTAAGGCCCAGAAGGCCGTGTCTATGGCACCGCTGTGCATCAAAGCTCAAACTTGGACAGACAGGAGGGGACAAGAAAGGGAACTGACAGAAACCAAACTGAACTGTTTACCCGGCTGAACGACAGATGTTGGTGAATGAATATCCAGCCTGATAGAGAAATGGTAATAATGGGCCTTACTGGGAGAATGCATAAATTAGTTGAGGTACCGATGATGGTGTCAGGCTAAAATCTTTTAGGCCAAGATGCCCCGACGTGTACAGCAGAACCTGTCTCTGCAATGAGAGGGTGAGGGTGTAAGCCGGTCCCCCCCAGTGCACAGCCGATCAGTGTCTCCAGGCATTTACAGATATTACAGGGACTCACTGGGGAGGAGACAGGCTGAATGGGCTAAAATAACCTTGGTGACTCAGGGAGCCAAGGGTAATATCGAGTATCATACAGAGAGGAAGCCTGAGGTGTGTAAGGACCACGGGGGATTACCAAACCCCAACCTGTGATGATGAAATTGGTTTGATGTATTTAAAAGATGACATGGGACCCTATTTAACTGTAATTATAAACATGGGACTCCCAGTGGAAGATAATTCTAACCACATTCTGAATTGGACCATGAGAGCTGAGGCAATCTCAGAAACATAGGGGAATAGCTGCAATACAGGGAGGGTAACCAGACCCACAATGTTACAAGTGAAGCATGAAAGGGCACATAGCCAAGGAACGTAGGCAGAGAGAGGGAGATAGATGTTCACATTGTGTGTGTGCATGAGTTCACGTAGGCACATGAATATTCATTGATGCTGTGTTTGGGAACCAGCAGAACATAATATTAATACAGGAGCATCTATATCAGTTACCGATATGGATTTGCCCCTCACCCCTCAATGACTAAAATGAGAGCAGTTGGAGAGGGAATCGAGGAAGCTGGATGAAATAAACCTGTCCCAATGCATATCATGGATATGGCAAAATATATTCAGATATGGGAGTGTGAAACTGAGGAAAGGACCATTCTGGGAGTTCCCATTTTAGAACAGTTCGGAACAACTATTGATGTAGAGACACAAACTCTAATATGGGAACAACCTGGCCAGGCCCGGGACAGGAAGCAAAGGAGAAGCGACATCTCCAGATTAGTTATCTTGCAGGGAGACTGGAACTGTCAGAGAATCTGGGGAGTTATAGCTAGGACCCAAACAGCAGTGTGCGTAACTCAAACAGGAATGCTGGTTATTATCTGTTGTTCCTGTAAAGATCGAGGGCCCTCTCACTCCCCACACAAACCGGATCCCATTAAAGCTGAGGCTGAGGAGGCAGTAATTGTGAGAGAAGCAGGGAATAGTCAGACCAACAGTATCCCAGACTAACTCACAGAAGCCGAAAGGCTCATCCCACCTCACTATTGATTATACCTCCCTCGGTAAATCCGCCACTAAAGAGTATCCTACAGTAGTGAACCACACCACTGTATTTAATAGATTAAAATTGCAACAGGATACAGTCTCAACCCTTGATATTGTGAATGGGTTCCTGTGGACCTGGAACGGCAGAATAAACTAGCATTTACTGTCTGAGGAAAGCAGTAGACCTGGATCCAGTTACCTCAGGGATCCCATAATATTCCAGTATATCCCACTGATACATGGCTGATGGAGTTCGTCAATTTAATCTTACCAACACCTCAATATCTCAGTTGGAGAGAAAGAACACAGATATTACACAGAGTATTGGGTCAGGTCAGGCCGGCCGGGCTTAAAATTAACCCACAGAGCGTGGGAAGGTAGGGAGAGATGTACCTGGGACATCACATCAGGGAAATCAAATCAGCAAAGGAGGGGGACAATCCCAGTGGAACGAAAGACCATGATTTCAAAACTATCCACCCGCAAACCGTGAACGGGATAAGGCAAACTTTAGGATTGTTTAATTATTGGAGGACTTTTGTGGAGAATTACCCAGAAATGGCAGAACCATCACGAGCCCTGACAGGAGCACGGACATTAGCCAGGGGTCAGGGAGTCAGCATAGACACAGACAGACAGCATGCCTTTGGTATAGTTCATGACCAAGTGATGGCCTGGGCTCGGTGAGGGTACATCACCTTGTCTGGGGGCCACATAGAGCATGAAGAACAGGTCAGAGAATTTGTAGAAGCAGCTAACTTTCCCAGTGAAGCAGCAATAATGAAGATTATAGCTCACAGGAAAGTAGAAACCTCACACCATCAGGGCAGTGAGTATGTGGGTAAGGCAGGTGAATAGACAATAGGTGCAGGAGTAGGCCCTTCTGCCCTTCGAGCCAGCACCACCATTCATTATGATCATGGCTGATCATCCTCAATCAGTATCCTGCTCCGGCCTTATCCCCATAACCCTTGATCCCACTATCCTTAATAGCTCTATCCAACTCTTTCTTGAAAGTATCCAGAGACCTGGCCTCCATAGCCTTCTGAGGCAGTGCATTCCATACACCCACCACTCTCTGGGGGCAGGGGTTTCTCCTCAACTCTGTTCTAAGTGGCCTAACCCTTATTTTTAAACTGTGTCCTCTGGTTCAGGACTCACCCATCAGCGGAAACATGCTTCCTGTCTCCAAAGTGTCCAATCCTTTAATAATCTTATAAGTGAAATACTGACTGAAACAGTGCAGACATTTGAGGAGATGGCAATGAGCATAGCTACAGAAGTGAGAGAGGAGGTTTAAAGATATTCCCAGAAACAGTCCCACAACAGGAGAAACAGGAATGGGAAAAGGGTGGGGCAGTAATAGGACACGACAGAGTCTGGATGATCCAGCAGTGCCACTACACTGTATAAGACAAACATTATTAAAAACATATCATGGGCTGGCCCATATTGGGGAGGATAAAATGCAATATCAGATGATCCACTCCAATCCTTGCCTGGAACAGGGAGAAATACAGCAAGGTTTTGTCGAAGGTGTGTAGTCTGTTCACAGTGTGAGCCAGGGAAAGCAATCAGGATAAAATGGAGGCAGCAGCAGGGACACAGGGACCCATGGGAACAGTTACAGATGGATTTTACACACACACACCCATCCCAGTCCCAGGGAAGGAAGCCCTACTGGGTTTTAATAAATAGGTTTACTCAGTGGGTGGAAGCATTCCCCTGCAGATTCTGACCAAGGGACAAATGTTACAGGGAACATAGCTAAAGAGCTATGTGCCCTGTTTGGTACTGAACAGAAATCCCATCCCCCATACCACCCCCAGAGCTCTGGGACAGTAGAAAGAATGACGCAGACACTGAAAGCTAGTCTGACTAAGGCTCTCTCAGAGACAGGACAGCGATGGGTTAGGGTACTCCCCACCAGCTTAATGAAACTGAGGACAACCCCAGCAAAGGGGACGGGGCTGTCCCCCGTTGAATTAGTGACTGGATGGACTATGCAGATGCCACAGGGTATGGTAGTGAGAGGGCCAGAGACATGTGGTCGTGGGAGGCTGGAGATGTGCAATGACAAGGATAGGGTTAAACCATTTGTGAAAGAAATGGCAAAGCAGCTGCATGAGCTGAGAGAATCCGAGACTGTGAAAGGGAACACGGAAATATCCGAGCTGACATTCCAAACCCTGGAGTTCAGGTCAGGGGGAAAATATTACTGGAACATATGAAGTAAACACATCAAAATGCTGGACTTATCTGGGGGAGCCAGAGAGGGACCTCTCCCATCATGTATTAGTAAGGAGCTCTGAATAAACGTTGGTCATGCTGTTCAACACAGAACTCAAGGCTCCTCTTTGATATTTCTCCCAGCAACATGTGCAGGGGCATGTTGCTGGCTGGAGGTCTATGGCTAATGCTGTTCCACAAGGATCAGAACTGGGACATCCGTTGTTTGAAATGTATATAAATGAAAAGTTTGAAAATGTAAACGATTTAATTAGCAAGTTTGTAGATGGCACAAACTGTTGAAGTTGTGAATCATGAAGAATGATGACAAAGGATACAGCAAGAAAGAGATGATTCAGAAAGTTTTGTGGAGAAATTGCAGATATATTTTAACTCAGACAAGTGTGAGGTGATGGGTTTTGGAAGACACATAGCAAGAGGAATGTATACAATAAACGGAAGGGTCCTGAGCAGCACTGATATACAGAGGGATCTTCAGTTGAAAGCTGAAAGGTCCCTGAAAGTGGTGAAGGAGGTGAATGGCAGGCTTGGCTTCTTCTGTCAGGGGAGTGAATATAAAACTATAATCAGGCCACCTTTGGGGTATTGTGTGCCGTTTTGATCACCACATTATAGGTAGAATGTGAAGGCTTTTGGGAAGGTGGAAACAGGTTTGCCAGGATGTTGCCTGGATTGGGAGAGGTTGGAAAATCTTGGATTGTTGTCTTTGGAAAGTCAATGGCTGTGGGGTGACCCAACTGGCACAGACAGAGTTTGTAAATCACGGTTTACCACAGAAATTGCATCTCTTGTTAAGAAGAAGAAAGAGGCTTATGTGTTGATGAGGCAAAATGGTACAGATGAAGCAATAGAGAGTTACAGATCAGCGAGGAAGGATTTAAAGAGAGTGCCAAGAAGAGCAAAGGGAGCAGTCTTTAGCAAACAGAATAAAGGATAAGCCTGAAATTTTCTATAGGTATGTGAAGAATAAAACGATGATTAGGGTCGGAATAGGGTTAATCAAAGACACAAGTGGGAAGTTGAGTGTGGACCCTGCAGAGATCGGAGAAGTGCTAAATGAACATTTCTCATCGGTGTTTACACAGGAAAAGGAGAATATTGTAGAGGACAAAAATGTGGTACGAGATATTAGACTAGAAAGGATTGAGGTTAGTTATGCACAGGTGTTATCAATTCTAGAAGGAGTGAAAGTAGACATGTACCCAGGCCGGATGGGGTTCATCCGTGAATTCTCTGAGAAGCTAAGGAGGAGATAGCAGAGCCTTTGGCTTTGATATTTGAGTCATCATTGTCTATGGGTTCAGTACCCGAGGACTGGAGGATTGCAAATGTTGTGCCCTTGTTCATGAAGGGCAGCAGAGATGACCCAGGTAATTATAGACCAGTGAGCCTTACTTCCATTGTAGGAAAGGTTTTGGAAAGGATTATAAGAGAAAATAGTTATAATCATCTAACAAGCAACAATTTGATTTCAGATAGTCAACATGGTTTCGTCAAGGGCAGGTCGTGTCTCACAAACCTCATTGAGTTTTTTGAGAAGGTGACCAAGCATTTAGATGAGACTAGGGCAGTTGACGTGGTATACATGGACTTCAGTAAAGCCTTTGATAAGGTTCCACATGGTAGGTTGATGGAGAAAATGCATGAGGCATGGAGTTGAGGGTGATTTAGCAGTTTGGATTAAAACCTGGCTTTCGGAGAGAAGGCAGCGAGTGGTGGTTGATGGAAAATATTCAGTCTGGAGCCAAATTACTTGTGGTGTTTTACAAAGATCTGTTTTGGGACCACTGCTGTTTGTCATTTTTATAAGTGACTTAGACGCAGGCATTAGTAAATTTGCAGATGACACTAAAGTCTGTGGAGTAGTAGACAGTTTGGAAGAATGTTACAGGTTGCAGGGGGATTTAGATAAACTGCAGAATTGGGCTGAGAGGTGCAAGTGGAGTTTAATGCAACTAAATGTGAGGTGATGCACTTTGGGAAGAATAACAGGAAGGCAGAGCACTGGGACAATGAAAAGATTCTTGGTAGTATGGATGTGCAGAGGGATGTCGGGATCCATGTACATAGATCCCTGAAAGTTGCCACCCAGGCGGATAGTGCTGTTAAGGCGGCATACGACGTGTTAGGTTTCATTGTAGAGGGATTGAGTTCTGGAACCGCAATATCATGCGGCAACTATACAAAATGCTGGTGCGGCCACAGTTTTAATATCGTGTACAGTTCTGGTCGCCCCATTACAAAAAGGATGCGGAAGCATTGGAAAAGGTGTAGAGGAGATTTATCAGGATGGTGTCTGGTCTGGAGGGAAGGTCTTATGAGGAAAGGCTGAGAGACTTGGATCTGTTCTCATTGGAAAGAAGGCGGCTAAGGGGGGATTTGATAGAGACATACACGATGATCAGAGGATTAGATATGGTAGACATTGAAAGTCTTTTTCTGAGGATGATGACGACAGCTTGTACGAGAGGGCACAACTACAAATTGAGGGGTGATAGATTTAAGACAGATGTCAGAGGCAAATTCTTTACACAGAGAGAGTGGAAAGTGTGTGCAATGCTCTACCAGCTAAGGTAGTCAACTCAACCACATTAGGAAGTTTTAAACAATCCTTAGATAAGCTCATGGATGATTTTGGGATAGTGTCGGGGGACGAGTTGAGAAAATTCCACAGGTCGGCGCAACATTGAGGGCCGAAGGGTCTGTTGTGCATTGTATTGTTATATGTTCTATGTTCTATAATCTGCATTTTTTTCCTCTAGAAATGACAAATTCTAGAGGCCATAGATTTCAGGGGACGGGGGAAATTTAAAGAAACTAAAAACCGAGAGAACAGCAGATGCTGTAAATCAGAAACAAAAAACAGAAGCTTCTGGAAATGCTCAACAAGTCTGAAAGCATCTGTAAAGAGAAATCAGAGTTCACGTTTCTGAGGAAGGACCCGAAACATTAACAGATTTTTATTTTCACAGATGCTGCAAGACCTGCTGAGCATTTCCAACAACGTGTGAAAGTTTAAAGGGAGTTATATCAGGCAAGTTTCTTATGCAAAAGGTGGTAGATGACTGGAATGTACTCTCCTGGGAGGTGTAAAAGCAGAAACAATCACAATGCTTAAGATGCATTTGGGCAGGCGCATACACTGGTAGGGTTTGGCAGGTATATGGATCATGACCAGGCAGGTGGAATTAGTTTGGGATGGCATCATGGTCCGCACAGACATGTTGGGCCAATTATTCAGATGCTGCACTGTTCTGTTTTCCAGGGTGTAGAATGTGTGGAGCGAGAGATAATATTTTGAGTGGAATATGTCTCTTCTTTAGAATACACAGTAAGTGGATGCATTTTGAGAGAAGCAACGTTGAAACGGAATATATATTTGAATGTCACAGACACAGAGAGCAGGACAGCAGGAATGGGGGACAATGTGTACCAATCATTAAAAGAGAGAAGTGTTTTGAGTGTTTTGAGTAAAACATGAAGTGTTTTGAGTAAAACAAATGGGATGCTGGGCTTCATTAATGGGGGAATGATAACAAACTCACGGAAAAGATGCTGACCCTTGACAAAGCTCTAGTTAGGTCACAGTCAATCATTGCATTCAATTCTGGTCAACAGATTCCTGTTCAGAATGAGGAAGTTAAAATACCATAGAGGGACCAGTCCCATACCTTTTGCTTCTCTTTCAGGACACCGTGGGGTCTCAAGGGTTAAACAGACCCTTGCCAAAGGCCTTATTTCATCAACTGAAGGTCTGTACTCTTAGACTAGAGACAGAACACCTCAAAAGTGGGGAGGTTGACAGTATCCCAAAATAGAACCTCTTGCAGCCACACATGTGGATTGCCCGGTAACCCCAGACAATTTGCCCTTTCCAGATAAGACTGAGTGCCCTGGGCAAAACTCTGTTAAACTGCCTCCCGCTCCGATTGTCTTACCTCCCGTCTATATTAGCATAGGTAAGTGAATCCCCCATTTACTGAAGGAAGAACCCTTCTGCCTTAATCTCTTCCCATCAACACATAAACATGAACATTACGATAATCAGTTAATGTAATCCATTACACGTTATCACAGGACAGCGCCATTCATCAAGCTTTGTAAGGTCATAATTACCTACTTTAAACTATGTAATGACAATCGCCCATGTGACTGATATGCCTTTGTCTAATTCCTATTAAATATACTGTCTCTGTGGGTAAGGCAGAGATTCAGGAAGAACAGCCTCTGCAAGTAGACACTCGGCTACTTTAGAGACGCTTTGAAACTCTCGCCGGCTGTCCAATAATAAAGCTACTGCTGTTGTGCAGAAAACTTGCATCGTCTGGATTTGTGGAACAAAATAGGCATCAACAATGAAGGATATGAGTGATCTTCAGAGTGTGGAGTACAGACTTACTGGAGTGGTTCACTGATGAAGAAAATGCAGTCACTGGATTGATCTGAAGAAATTGCGATTTTATTTGAAGTGAAGAAGTTGGAAATATTTTTGATAGAGCTGTATAAGATTATAACAGACCTAGATATAGCAGACAAAAATATCTGCATTTGATAGTTGATGGCACAAGAGTTAAGGTCAGATGTAAGGTTTTGAGACAGTGGGAGATGAGCAAGTGTTTTTGCTGACTGTATTGGCTGGAAATATGCAGAACATGTTGCCTATTATGGTGGTGCAAGTTGAGAAGATCAATGATTGAGAAAAACAATTAGATCAGTTCTGAGGGAAATAAACTTGCAGAGTTTGGGGTACGTAGAGGGAATGAGAATGTTGGATTCTGCTACAGAGAGCCAGCTTGGATTTTATGGGCCTCGTTCTGTGCAATAGTGCATTTTATTTGGACTTGCTTAACTTGTTGTGGTCACCGATTAAGTTGTAATTTAGGTAAATCTGCTCAGTGTTCCTACTCAGACCAATACAGGCTGTCTCTCCACAGCAGGAGATAATGTTTACTGCTTTATACTGGGTTCTTGGGGAGATAGTGGAGGGGGCGTGGGTGGGGGCGGGCTAACGGTGTGTGTGACAGTCTGCTACCATTTATCTGAAATGGCAAAACACCAGTGCAGCCAGACTAGGGACCGACTCTGGAAATGTAGGGAATGCCGAAGAGAATTCTTTACCCATCACACCTGGAAACTGGCCAAACCAGTCAGACTGGGGAGAAGCTGTTCACCTGCTGTATGTGTGTGTGTGTGGAGGGGGTGGGTGGGGGTGGGGGAGTGGAAAGGGACTCACTCAGGCATCCAGCCTGCTGAGATACCAGTCAATTTACTGATAGCCACAGTTGAAGGATTTATTTTCTCTTTTTCACGCCCGAGTAATGAACAATGGTTTTGCAGCTCATAAAGTTGTGCACACAGAGATCTTAGCTTTGGAAATGTTCACAACATTGTAGAACATGCACAGATTCACACTGGGTACAGACTTTTATTTTCCTTTATTCATTCACAGGATGAAGGTGTCGCTGGCCCGGCAGTATTTACTGCCCATCCCTAATTGCCCAGAGGGCAGGTAAGAGTCAACCACATTGCTGTGGGTCTGATGTCACAATGTTGGCCAGACCAGGTAAGGATGGCAGCTTCTTTCCCGAAAGGGCATTAGTGAACCAGATGGGTTTTTCTGACAATCGATTAATGGTCATCATTAGACTCTAAATTCACAAGTTTTTTTTTAATGAATTCAAATCCCCCCATCTGCTGCAGCAGTCTTTGAACCCAGGTCTCCAGAACACTATCTGGGGTTTTAGATTAACTGTCTCACGACAATACCACTCAGCCAATACTTCCCCACATCGCTGTCCATCTGCAGAGTGAACTGCGATTTTCTGGTTCATCAGAACTGGGTAATCACACATACGTTTGCTCAATGATTGTAGGAGTTGGATGTTTACGGGCTATTGACATCCATCTCCGAACCATGTATTCTGGGGTTTGTTTCTGGTGATGATTGGAAGCACCATCAGTCTTGTTATCTTTTGGGGATAACAACAGTTTCAATTAGCTTTCTGTTAAATGCATGGCAATCAATTCTATCTCACAACTCTCAGGCAGATTAGTTTCTTTTGAAGGGCTCTCCATCTCCCCAACCACCTCCATCCTCACCCCCAACAGTACAATAATCTCATAGAGTCTCTTTATGACTATGAATGAGACAATCTGATCAGCTGCTTCTTTCCCTACTCCTATGTCAAGTTGGATCTTAAACTCCGCCCGCTTACTGCAGTTCTGATCCTGCATCATTGTACAGTGTTGCTCGTATTTCATGTCTTGGCCTATCAGTGTTCATGATACTGCATGTAGTATATGGGGCCAACAGTGTAAGAGTTTAGCTCTTTCCTTCCAACAACAGCAGTAGAATTGTGCTCCAACAAAACTTACAGAGATCACGGCCAAGCATATCCCCCAACTTACCTCTTACTATCAAACCAGAGTATCAATCCTCATTCAACTGAGAGAATTCAGGAGGGTATGCCAGTAACAGCAGCATGAATACCTAAAAAATGAGGTGTTAACCTGATGAAGTTCCCAAAGAGGTCTACTTGTGTTCCAAACAGCTTAAGCAGCAAGTGATAGACAGAGTGAAGCAATCCGGGAAACAACAGAACAGATCTAAGATCTGCAGTCCAACCAAATCCAGTTGTGTATGAAGTCAGAGCACAGCTGGAGTTCTGAGGACAGTTCTCTTCAAGATATTAACCAACAAGAATGTTAGACTGGATTAATTATCATAAAACTCAAGTCCTTTTGATATTCATATATTTACAATCAGTGTTCAATTCACCAAATGTAGCTGAAGGTAAAGATAATCTTCAAGTGATTGTAACAGTGAAGACATCTGAATACTTGATCAGCAAATTAAAGCCTGTTGTGTTGAGATAGTAATAATTTTAAAGATATTTTTAAAAAGTAAGGTGACTTGAGTATAATGGAAGAAGTTGATTGGTGGGTAGCTGATAATGTTGTTTTAATCTGAAGTTAATTTAGGATTAGTGAACAAATAAACACATGGTAGGGAATCCCAGCCCCATGGAGTGCACATCCAGTTCCATGTGGGAAATCCAAGACACTTCTTGTCTGAGCGACAACCACAAGAACACAGAGGTGACGTGGGAAATGTCAGGAACACTCGATTGACTGCGGTTAAAGTACTGCACACACTTCTGATCCCCTTATTCCAGGGTTGATGTGATCACACCAGAGAGGGTACAGAGGAGACTGATCAGAATGTTTCTACAATTGGAAAATTTCTGCTCTGAGGAAAGGTTGGAAAGGCTGGGGATGATTTCCGAGGAGGATGAGCTGAGATTTAATTGAAGTGATAAAATGCTGAGGAATCCAGATCGAGTGGATAGGAAGGAGCTATTCATTAACTGAGAGGTCAGAAACTGGAGGATTTAGATTGAAACTAATTCCCAGAAAGAAGGAGGGGAAAATTCATTTCACTCGGAGATGGTGGGGAGCAGGAACTCATTGATGGAATGGAAGAGGCAGTAACCAACATCACATTAGAAAAAGGACATGGATGTAACTGAGATGCTGGAACATGCAAGGTTGTGGACTAAAGTCTTCAGAATGGGATCATTGTGATTTATTTAACATTTCCCCAGAATATTAAACTCAAGTCCAATTTGAGAATTTATGAACATCATCCGACCTGAATTCCAAATGTCAGAATAAATTTATCAGAAAGTACAGCACAGATCGAGGCCACTTGGCCTATCCTGCATGTGTTGGCTGTAATAGAATGACCCAGGCTTTACAGCGTTCTGTACTCACCAATGAGAGCAACAATTTCAGACTGCGTACTCTGCCATCTATGTTGTTATAACCTGTTTATTCAATGTATTTCTTTGACAGCTGCTCCCCTTGTTTCCTGGTTTCTTTCCCAGCCCTAACTCCATTCCCTGTGGCCTTGAGGGGCTACCATTTCTGCTGTTTAATCTCTCCTGCCTTCTCCCGTGTGACAGACTGTCTTTTTGTCCTTGTCTCACTCCCACCTTGCTCACAACTTGTTACATTTCTGATGGTTCCCAGACCTCTGTGACTTCACTGCGTCCCCTGGGTCAGTGGCACGGGTTTTGAATTCGCTTCCTCATGAGATAATCAGAAATCTTTCTGGCTGCAGTTTCCCCCAGATTTTATTTTGAAAAAAAGAGGATTTGCGTCAGAGTCAAGTACTTGTGAGCCTTCATCCACAATCCTGAGCACTTAGACATAATATGTGACCCTCCCACAGATGTGCAGTTTTGATGGATTGGCTGTGCTAACATGCCCTGTTCGGCGAGTTGGGTTAGCCATGCTAAATGTGTAGTTATGGAGGTAGGGTGGGACAGCAGGTCATTGCAGACTCGATGGACCGAATAGTCTCTTTGTGCGCCTAAGGGACTCTGTAATTCTAACTAGTTGTGATTGTTGTCACATTTTCCTAAGTCCAGGTTCATTCAACTCAGGTACACATGCTGCCTTTTGTGTTTCTTTGGGTGCTCACTCAATCCTTTCCTTCTGATTTACATCAATTTCACACTGTATGTGAGGGTGGGAATGAATGTGTAAATTTAAATACTCCAACTGAAACTCCTCACAAGTCACGAACTGTTTCTGCGACTAGCATCACTCACAACAGGAAAATAAAGGTTCATTCACAAATCTGACAGAAACACAGTAGTTATAATCACCAGGAAAGGCTTAACAGCTTAAAACTCTTTTCTTAAGAAAAGAGGAGGCTGAGAGACAACCTGGTACAAGTAGGAAGCTTTCTGTCTGTGTTTTCAGAGGTTTGAGGTTGAAATCATTGGGTTGAAGCATGTTTCATTGCCCCAGGTCATCGAAGGTGCTATCTAAATGTGCATCTTTCTTTCTGCCTATTTGTCTGAGTCAACAATCAGATGGATAGGTCATTGTCTGAGTGTTTTCCCAAATCCCTGATTGAATTTGCCTCCCCCCACAATCTCAGGTGCCAGCTGTCTCTAGTCCACCCACATGGGCATGTTGAAGAGCATGACAGGAGAATGGATTGAAACCGAGAGTTCAATGCCAGAATGAAATAGGAAGAAGGAAATAGACGGGAGTTTTGGATCCCAGGGGATACAGACTCCAGGATTAGTCCTTGTGGGCATTCCCGCAGTAACACGAGACAGCATTCCATGATGAGAGTTAAATCCGAGTGGCAGTAGAGGGAATCACTGAGCATGAGCAGGTTTAGTTCAAACACAAGAGGTTTGTTCAGTCAGTAACAGTGTGTTAGACATGGATGTGAAGTGAGCATTGAGGGGAAATGTTACCACAAGCTGCAGATGGATAACTTTCATTGGAACAGGAGGAAGCCATTCAGCCCTTCAATTCTGCTTTGCCATTCAAGAGATCATAGCTGATTTGTGGCCTAAGTTGCAATGTTCAAAACTCTCCAAACTCATCAATAAACTCCTCTGCAACAGACAAGATCAATATACAAAAACGAAACATCTGCAAATGCTGGGAAATCAGGAACAAAAACAGACATTGCTGGAAAAAATCAGCAGATCTGGCAGCATCTGTGGAGAGTGAACCTTTGGGTCCAGTGACCGGTCAGGTGACCATCTGCAGCTGACCTTTCTGCCTTTTCTGCAACACTCTCTGAAACAGGTTCCAGTGCAAGGGGAATGAGATTGTCAATAACAACTGAGAGAAACAGGAGGACGTGCTCAATCAGAATAAAACCCATTTTGGTCTTTCACTTTTAATTCAACTGTAAAAAATTATTCATTATCATTTCAGAAATAAGATAATAGGCCAGAAATCAACTCTTCATGTCATTGGGTCTGGGAGACTGTGTTAATTCTGACCTGGTCCAGCCTACATGTGAATCCAGACATTGAATAACGTGGTTGACTCTGAATCATCTCTTGGGCAGTTAGAATGGATGACAAATGCTGCCCCAGCAAGTGATGCCATGATCCCATGAACAAACAAAACAAATCCAATCGCTGTGGTTAGTTGTGAACTCGCTGGTGCTATTGGAAATGGACGAATGGGAAGGTTTATGGGGTAAAGGGAGAAGAATGGCATTCAGTGAGGAGATCCTTTGGAGAGCTGATCAGCCAATCAGCCTCCTTTCGTACAGTAACAATTCAGTAAATATTTCATTCTGAGCCCTCTAAGGAAATATCAGGGCAGGGTTTATAAAGAGGTCAGATTGAATGAGTGTCTCGGTGAACACAAGTGAGACACAGGTACAGAGAGGATTTGGGATGGATTAAATTATATTTTATACATTTGCTTAGTCATCAACATTACAGCAGTTAAAACTGGGGGTTATTTCTGCAGCTAAAGGGGATGCTGGGTAAAGATACCGGAATTAGTGCTTATTTTATTCCAGGCACACCAGCCTAGGAGCACATCCTTCCTGTATCTATCCTCTTGAAGATTTTTCTTCCTTTGAAGTGTTTCATGTTTAGATACTCCAGAGAAGACAGCTTCAAGCTCCTCAATCTCTCCTGCCAGGGCATGTTACTGGCTGCTTCATGGACTGGAACTGGCAACTGAGACTGAAAGGTTACTGTATAAAATATCTTCAATGGTATTGCCAGACGAGAGTGGTTTTAGGGAAATGACCTTGACTTACGGGCATTGAGTGTCAGAGCACTTCCTGTTGTGGGGCATCCTGTTTAGATACAATCTATTGATAACTATTAGAACTGACTTGCACTGGCTCCGTCAAAGTGGTCAGAGCATTATGGCTGTCATCGAAGCTGGTAACAAACTTCCCATGGGTTAAAAATCGTAAATGATCGAGTATATACGAGGTCTGATGGCACTGCTGGAGTATTGATGTTGCTGTTCATCACATTAACTCGGCTGGAGTTGACTGAATTTATAATGGCTCTTTCTGAATCTCAGGATGTCTCTCTGGGCAGTAAGTCTCCACAAACAGCAATGTGACAGGGAGCAGGGATCATCTGTTTTGATTTAAATTGTGACTGTAGCACTGCTGCTTCACAGGACAAGGTACAAGGTTGGAGTCCAGCCTTGGCCAACGGCCTGTGTGGAGTTTGCACATTCCCCTATGATTGTGTGGGCCCCCTCCAGGTGTTCTGGTTTCCTCCCACAGTTCAAACATTTGTGGGTTAGGTGGATCAGTTGTGCGAAATTGTCCACAGTGTCCAGGTATGTGCAGACTCGGTGGATCAGCCATAGGAAATGCAGTGTTACAGGGATGGAGTGCTCCAGGTGGGATGCTCTTTGGATGGTTGGTGGGGTTTGATGGGCCAATGCTCTCCTGCCACACTGTTGGGATTCTATTCTATGATTGAGGATAAAGCAGGGTGTCCTTAGAGAAGGAGCATGTGGTATGTTTCAATGCTCTCGATGCCTTTAGATAGAGGTTGGCATCGCAGGGGATACCGTGCTTTATCTCCACTGCTGCCCCCTCACCCCTAACTCTACTTTGATTTAGTCCCTTCCCATTCTGTCATTTGAAATGGTTTGCTTTGTCCGTAATGGGCTTTGTTTGTAAATATTCAATTGGTTACACGGGTGGTTTACTGCAGGTGATTACATATTAACAAAACCCAAAATGGCGTAATGATGAACGTCGGAAGGTTGCTCAGCTGTGTGTGATAACACTTCTAGGTAGGAGAAATGGGGGGGAAAAGAACACTTCACAGCTCACAGAAGGAGAACTGAAAAGCAGTGAAATCAAACCAAAGGTTCAGACAGGGAGGGAATATTTCCCTGGAGTTTGAGTAACTGGAAAGAGATGGTGTCCAGGAATAGACAGGATTTTGTTTTACAAGGCATTTGAAATTTTTAAAAACTGTTATATTCAGATAGTTTCATTTCTTTTCTTTTAGTTTTATTTATTGTGGAATAAATAGCTACAATATTTTAAAACCAACTTCACAAACCTTGTATTAAAGACAAATGTTAAAAAAAATCCATCAAACCATCCCTCACTGAAAACTGATGTGGAGGTGCAATCTCCTGGAGAATCCCTGCCCACTTCTTCCTACCCGGGCTCCAAGGCTATATACATACCTGGGAGATAGCAGCAGGAGGCCATTCGGCCTTTCAATCCTGCTCCACCATTCAAGGGAAAAAAGCTAACCATGCAGCTCAATCTCCTGTTCCTGCTGTGCTCCAATCCCCTTTCATGACTTTACCTTGAAGAACTATATCTAAGCCCTCCTGTGGCTTCACCACCTTTTGTTTCAGTGGCGTTGCGGTGTTACTGTGTGGGTATAGGCAGGGGTATTGTGATGGTGCTGCCTCCTGGAGGACGCACTCAGCATCCTTCATCATCCTGCAGTAACATCAACTGGGTTTCAGCAACTAGAGATAGAAACCGTTTCCAGGATATGGGCATCACTGGCTCAGCCAGCATTTATACCCCATCTCTCGTTACCCTTCAGAAGATGGTAGTGAGCTGCTGTCTCGTATCATTCACAGTCCATTTGGCGCAGAGAGACCGACAATGCTGGGAGGGAGAGTGTTGCAGGATTTTGGCCGAGTGATTCTCTACCTTTGGTTCTTCAAATGTTGTTTAACTTAATCACAAACTGCATATGATTTTGAGATTTCAGTCTGCAAATCTTCACCATCTCACACCTTGTATAAAGGAATATGTACAGATTAGAAATTCAGAACAGACAATTCTAGTTTCTCTGGAATATCTTTTTCCCCCTTTCTTCCCTCAAAGCTGTAACCCTCCAGCCCACTTACTCTCTCCCACCATTCTGACTCTACTACCCTCTAATGTACACCCTCCCCATTCTCATGGAGTTGTTGATAAACAGATCCATGCCACCCCTTCCCGCCCCTGGTTAGACTCTGCACCCTTTCTGGGTTCACTTCCTTTCCCTTCAATTGCTGCAAGTCAATAATGTAACAGCAGAATGAGACAAAAGGAAACAGACAGGGAGGTGGCAGATCCTGGACAGAACAGGAACCTTCAGTCTGGGAGAATGGGTCAGATCCTTCTTTGTTTCTCATTGGTCGATTCCAGTGTTATGACAAGTTGGGGATGGAACTTGGTTCCATGTGGGTGTTGTGACACTTTGACCCTCCAACAGATCAATACTACAAGCAAATACGTTCCTCCTCCAGCCAATCACAGTGTGAAATCCTTTCCACTCATTACCCCAAAGCACATGCTCCAAAACTTACCCACATTCTGTACTTGTGCACTGCCAGGTTTCCCCACAGACGTGTGGTCCGTGCCTCAGAATTTGGGAGTTGCAGTCCTCATGCAGCCACTGGATCCCTGTCTCTGGAACATGAATTAAAAGTGTGGGGTGGAAGATGTTGTGTATTGGATCCCCATTCAGACACACGGGACTTCTGGGCTGTCACTGGGACTTACTGAGACATCCGCTTCGACAACCTGATTTCTGATGTAAGGAACATAGATTCAGCCAATTGGGGGTTAGCGAGGTTAATAAGGGGCAGCAGGTTTTCAGCAGAGGTGGCTCAGTGGCTAGCACTGCTGCCTCACAGCATCAGAGACCTTAGGCGACTGTGGGGAGCTTACACATTCTCCCCATGTTTGCATGGTTTTGTGCAGTTCTCCAGTTTCCTCACACAGTCCAAAGATGTGCAGGTTAGGTGGATTGCCCATGCTAAATTGCTGACAGTGTCCATGCATATGCCGGTCAGACAATTAGCCATGGGAAATGCAATGTTACAGGGAATGAGTGGGTCTGAACGGGATGCACATCATAGGGTTGGTGTGGACTCGATGTATGAATAACCTGTTTCTGCACTATAGGGACTCTATTCTATTCTCATGAGGAAGAATATACTTATCTCGATATGTTGTGAATCTGTGGAATTCCCTACTCAAAATGCGGTGGATGCCAGGACAATGAGCCAATGTAATGAAGAGATACAGATATTGAATTTGCAATGGGTTGAAGGGCGAGAGAGAGCTGGCGGGAAAGTCCAGCTGAGACCGATGTGAGCTCAATGATCACCGTATTAAATGGTGGGGCTGGTTCTCCTGTGCCCAGTGCGTCTCTTCTTACGGTAATAACTGGAAAGCTGAATCCAAAACTCACCACCTTCACCAAAGCAGATTTTTTGGAAAATGATATAGTCAGGTGGATTAGCGTTCCAAACTTAGACAGTGAGGAAGGGTGTAGGAGATAATGATTTTGCAATTTTAAACTGAGGGGAGACAGTGATTTATGGTTTTAGATTGCGTCGTACATTCGCAGAGTCCAGTGTACGCTGTTGTGAATATCCATCCTGTACTTTATTACAAAGCCAAGGTCACTGACAATGAAAACCAAAACACCCAGGTAACATCGTCTCACCTCGTAATCTGATAAAAGACTTGTGATAAGTCTGGTTGAACTTAGAACACAGATGGAAAGCTGGAAGATTAGATCCACTCCCAAGATCCTGTGCTTTTTAAACAAAAGGAGACTACAATAGGATGAGGCAGAAGTTGGCTAATGTAGACTGGAAACAAAGACTTTACGGTGGGAAAGTTGACAGACTGCGGGAATATCAAAGCAATTTTTTGAAGTGCTCAGCAAAAGTATATATCAGTGAAAGGGAAGGACTGTAGGAAAAGGAATAATCTGCCATGGGTGGCTCAGGAAATAAGAGAGTCTATCAAACTGAAATAGAATGCATACAAATTGCCAAAGACCAAGGAGATTAAAAAAACTTTAAAGATCAACAGAAAGCGAGATGGGATTGGGGGAGAAAAGTGATGAGTAGCTATCCCCAGGGCCAGAATAGCAGTTTACACTGCTAGAGGGGAACCTATTGTGTGGGGAACATATGGCGTCTAATTGTTGAAGCACTGAACTGTTACCACAGAGATAATCCTGATTAAGTTAAAAATCACAGCACACTCCAAAAGCTTGTACTTCCAAATAATCCTGTTGCACTATAACCTGGTGATCTGTGGTTTTTAAACTTTGTCCACCGCACCACCGGCTCCTCCACATCAGAATCCTGATAGATACCCCACTGAAACTGAAGTGCCTGTCAGATACTTGAGGGAGCCACGGGGGCGTGGGGGAGGGGCGTGTGGTTTAACCACAAAGTGCTGAACTGAACTAGGCTTTCTAACTGACCGTTGCCATGGAGATAATACTGAGAGACAGTCTCTATTCAAAGTCCCAAACCACAAAGGTATAAGAATGGGAGCGGCACATCGGACAGGCGGGGAGTTACCTGGTGCTGCCTGGAGGTGTTCTGCATATACACTATCCAGGTAACTGCCATGTCTCATCAATAAAGACTCAAAGAAGACCTCCCAGAGTTCTGTGCCTAGTTATTCCTATCCAGCAGGGTTCAGGAATATGAGTACACAGCAGTCAGTCTTCACAGTGGAGGATACGAAGAACATGCCAGTAATTGATAAGGAGACTGAGGAAGGTGAGGGCCTAGATAATAACCATTATCATGAAAGAGTTATAGCTGGTCAAGGTATTGGAGCTAAAGATAGAGAAGTCTCATTGCCCTGATGGAATACATCCCAGGATACCAACAGAGTTAGTGGGAGAAATAGCAAATGCATTTAGAGTTATAAAATCCTACAGCAGAGACACGACCTTTGGCCCAAACTGGCCCATACTGACCAGAATGTCCATCCATGCTAACCCCATTTCCCTGCACTTGACCCATCTGCTTCTGACCCTTTCCTATCCATGTATTTGTCCAAATGTCTTTTACCTGTTGTGAGTGTTCCTGCCTGAACCACTTCCACTGGCAGCTCATTTCATATACATACCACCCTCTGTGTAAAACAGTTGCCCCCCCCCCCTCCAGCTTCCCTTTTATTCTTTCTCCTCTAACCTTAAACTGATCCAATCAAGCCGTCCAATCCTTGAGTTCCTGGGAAAAAAGACTGAGTGCATTCACCTCATTCAGGCCTCTCATGGTGTTATACACTTCGAGAAAAGAACCCCCTCTGTTTCCTCTGCTCTAAACATAAAATCCTCACTTGTCCAACCTCTCCCTATAACTCAGACCCCTGAGCCCTGGCAACATCCTTGTAAATTGTTCTGCACTTTTTACAGTTTACTAACTGAAACCTACATTACATTCATCATATTTCCAGTATTTGCCCACAGCGCTGGAACCGACGTGACAATGGCAATGGATTAGAATCCATGATCGAGAATGAACTCCTTTACAACAATCCCGTTTTCATAGTGTTTCCCATGGTGCAGGTATCCTTGTGTCTTTCTGGTTGCATGGTTAATTAAAGATTTCTCCTTCTACAAAGCAAAGTTGTGGCTTAATTGTTCCTGGGAAATGTGCCATGATTTTCCAGACTTTCAAAAGCAAATGGAATCTCTCTCCCCAGTCACCATGCTGACATGGACTTGGCTGTGTCTCAGTACTTTTGCAGTCACACTGAGATTTGAAATATTCGCCCACGGACAGAATACACACCTTTCCTTCCAGATGAAAAGGCCAATGATATTTAGATCGGCACGGATCAAGTAACCACCAGATCTGAACATGAAGGTCAATTTGAATTTCTCATCCGCAAATCCACCCTTTCAGTACCTTACAACAGAGCACACAAGTTACCACTGTTAATACAGGATGGAAATTCATAAGACAATTGTAGTATTAAACTGTAGCTTCCTTGTTCCTCCAAAGCTTTAAGCCTCAGTCTCACAATTTCTCTCTTCTGTGAACTGAAATCCAAACCAATCCCCCACTCCTTTCCTCCACACCCAGTTCTCACACACTCTCTCTTCGAATTCAGTTTCCTCGCTCCTGATGAGAACCATCCTGCATACACTGCTTCCTGCAACTCTGGCCAAGACCCATCTTACTAAAATGAGCCAAATTAGAATTCTAATTGCAGGCCCATCCTTGTCCCATTCCATAACAACCCTGAATCTTCACAAAAGAGTTCTGATAATTTTCTGCAAAACGCTGCACCACTGATAGTCTGATCACATGTCAAGGTAGCAAGAAAGGGGCCATTCCCCTGGGTCCTGCTCCCAGAGGGATGAAACTGCTAATGATAGATTAATCCCTCACACCCACAGCCTCCTTCCCAGGCACTGACCTAGACTGCACATACTCCCACAGTTGCCAGCACTGCGACCGTGCACTGGTCTCCCTCCGACAGCACGTGCTCCCGATCATACAGGAGTCCGGGTGATTGACAGCAGCTGCTGCCCAATATATCAGAATCCCTACAGTATGGAAACAGGCCCTTCGGCCAAACAAGTCCATACTGACCCTGCAAACAGTAACTTGCACAGACCCATGCCCCCTAACTAATGTAACTAATACTATGGGCAATTTCGAATGGCCAATTCACCTGCCCTGCACATCTTTGGATTGTGGGCGGAAACCCGCTCAGACACGGGGAGCACACACAAACTCGACACAGACAGTCGCTCGTGGCCGGAATCTAACCCGCGTACCTGATGCTGTGAGGCAGCAGTGCTAACCACTGAGCCGTCTCTATCGAGTGGAGGGGGCGTGGCTGGAGGACTGGGTCAATGGGATTGTGAACAGTGAATGAATGTGAAGGACACTGGGGGATGGACAGGTCAGTGAGCGACAGGATCAGTGCAGCAGCAAGGGGGATCCTAGACAAACTGAGCAATGGGAGAGTCTGACACGAGAGAAACTACAGGAAGGTTCTGTTTGGAGGCTCAGGCAGGGACAGCTGGGAGACAGCATGGCCTGGTGGCTTGGGCAAGTTTACTAATCAGCCTCTTCAAAGATGCTTTTACACAACTCTGAGCCTGATCCTCCTAGTCCAGAGGTAAGGACACTTACACTATTTCCTGGTGGGCAAGGGATACAGGCACTGCCTTTCAAAAGGAACTCACCTGTGTTGGTGACATTACCAGGACTCAATACAGACTCACTGACAAAATGCTGGTGTACTTGAACTTCATCCAGAATATTAACACCTATAACTGGGCAACGCAGACCCCAATGTACAGAGTTAAATCCTGGATACTAATAACAGCTTTGTGCATGGGAAACCATATCTCATGAATTTGACTCCGTTTTTTTGAACAAGTAACAAAAAGGATTGCTGAGGTCAGAACATGGACATGATCTACATGGATTCAGTAACGTGTTTGACAAGGTTCCTCATGGGAGACTGGTCAGCAAGGTTAGATCGCATGGAGTACAGAACTGGCTCGAAGGTCGAAGGCAGAGAGTGTTTTTCTGGCTGAAGGCCTGTGTCCAATGGGGTATCACAAGGATCGGTGCTGGATCCACTACTGTTCGCCATTTATATCCATGATTTGGATGTGAACATAAGAGGTATTGTTAGTAAGTTTGCAGATGACGGGCGGCACGGTGGCACAGTGGTTAGCACTGCTGCCTCACAGCGCCTGAGACCCGGGTTCAATTCCCGCCTCAGGCGACTGACGGTGTGGAGTTTGCACGTTCTCCCCGTGTCTGCGTGGGTTTCCTCCGGGTGCTCCGGTTTCCTCCCACAGTCCAAAGATGTGCAGGTCAGGTGAATTGGCCATGCTAAATTGCCCGTAGTGTTAGGTAAGGGGTAAATGTAGGAGTATGGGTGGGTTGCGCTTCGGCGGGTCGGTGTGGACTTGTTGGGCCGAAGGGCCTGTTTCCACACTGTAATGTAATGTAATCTAATCTAATCTAAAATGACACCAAAATGGGAGGTGTAGCAGACAGTGAAAAAGATTACCTCAGAGTACAAGGGGATCTGGATCAGAAGGGTGAATGGGCGGAGGAGTTCAGTTCAGAAAAATGCAAGCTGCTGCATTTTGGAAAAGCAAACTTTAGCAGGACTTAGACAGTTGATAGTAAGTTCCAGGGGAGTGCTGCTAAACAAAGAGTCCTTGGAGTGCAGGTTCATAGTTCCTTGACAGTAGAGTAGCAAGTAGATAGGATAGTGAAGGCGGCAGTTGGTCTGCTTGCCTTTATTGGTCAGAGCATTGAGTGTAGCGGTTGGGAGGTCATATTGTGGCTGTACAGGACATTGATTCGGCAACTTTTGTAATATTCCATGCAATTCTGGTCTTTTTCCTATTAGATGGATGTTCTCAAACTTGAAAGGGGTCAGAAAAGAATTACAAGGATGTTGCCAGGGTTGGATAGGGTGTTTTCGCTGGAGCGTTAGAGGCTGAACGGTGACCTGAAAGAGATTTTTAAAATCAGGCCGGGCATGGATAGGGTAAATAGACAAGATATTTTCCCTGCGGAGGGGGGAGTACAGAACTAGGGTGCTGAGAGAGGAGGGTAGGCAGAGGGGTGTGGGCGGAGGGTAGGAGAGGGTGGATGGATCGAGAGGGTTGGGACAGAAATGGGTGGGGACAGAGAGGGGGTTAGAGAGGGGAGGCACAGAAATGGATGGGGACAGAAAGCGGGATTAGAGAGGAGGGGAACAGACAGGGGGATTAGAGGGGGCGACCGACCGACGGGTGGGGGGGCGGGGGGGGGGCTGGGCGACCGACAAAGAGGGGGAACAGACTGAGGGGGAGGCAACCGATGGAGGGGGTAAAGAGACGGGGTTGCGACCGACAGGGGGGACAGACCGAGGTGGTAAAAGATGGGGGGACAGACCGACAGATTGTGGGACAGACCAACGGGGGAGGGACGACCGACGAGGTGGGGGAGTCGACAAAGCACTGACCGACAGACGGGGGAACCAGACAGAGTGGGGGGGAGACATGGGGGAACAGAGAGTGGGAAGATGGAGAGTTATTTTATAGATCTACAACTCAACCCTGTTCGTGTTTTCTCCTCCTCACCTTAATTGAACTTTAATTATTGCAATATTTAGCTTGCTAACTTTATTAATTTTCTGCAAAACAATATAATTGTATAATTATCATATTCTGAGAAATAGAAAAAGTCTTTTCCTTGGGGTGGGGGAGTCCAGAACGAGATGGCATAGGTTTAGTGTGAGAGGGGAAAGATATAAAAGAGACCTAAGGAGCAACTTGTTCACTCAGAAGGTGATATGTGAACGGGTGTGTCAGGAATACTTTCAGCAAGGGAGAGGGTGCAATGTGTCAAAAGCCATTTCCATTCATTGATGCTAGCAGAGACAGGAAATGTAGACAGCTCTTTGAAGGTGATTAAAATGCAAATCCAAGAACCTTTTTACAGTGAATGTGGAGAGACAATGTGACATTCCATTAAGGTCTGCCTTACTTTCCAAGCTCCTAATATATGAGATAAATATAATATACAAAACCTGAAAGAGCTCAGCCACTGAATTGTAGATTTGCAGCTTTGTATTAGAATCCTGCCTGGCTCGGCCTCATCCCAAATTGAAGGGTTTCTCAAATCCCACACTGACCTTCTGTGGGTTCACATTGTGTGTTGTCTACAAATAAAAAAAATGCACCTGCAAGTAAACAAAGCTCTTTCTGGAACTTTGTATGTCTGTTGGTTTAAGTATCTTTCAACAAGATTGAAGATAAATGAGACAGTCAGAGATAGGCAGCACTGTAACCAGAATGGCAGTGCAGTATAAAAGCTATATTAATATCTTCAGTGAAAAAGGAAAACAGAGGAGGATAGTCCTCAAACTAGGACCGTGGGGAGTCAGTAAAGTCGTGTACCATCATGTTAACTTTCTGACGTTTATGTGCAAGATCAGCCAAACGCCCTAGACAATAACGTTTCAGAATTTCTCACTATTTTAAACACAAACATTCAGCTTTTTCTATTCTTACTGCAAATCACCTTCCAGAATATTCTTTTGCACCTGTTTTCAATATAATTCACAAAACACTGACAGCAAAGTAGACGGCATGGTGGATGTAGCAAACTGTTACACTCAGTACCTTCATGTTGCAATGTAATAATATCCAGTCAGAAACCTGCCCTGGGTCAGGGACAAAACCTCCCTGGGTCTGGAAGTGGGGACTAGGCAGAGAACGGGGATTTTCATCTGTCACTATGTTAGTTTGCAAATCTGTGCTGCACATGGACATTTCTCCAGATTATATTCAGTTTCTATGTGTGGGGTGTGTGTGTGATGGCGAGAATTTAAGCTGAGTTTAACTCTCAGTCTCTGATTAGGGATTCCATGTCCTTCAGATATTTGACTGCAACAAAGAGAGAGAGGAACAGAGAGACAGAGGGACAGAGAGAGCGAGGGGGACAGAGAGAGAGAGAGAGAGAGAGAGAGAGAGAGAGAGAGAGAGACAGAGAGACAGAGAGACAGAGCGAGAGAGAGAGGGGCACACACAGAGAGAGAGACAGACAGAGAGAGAGGGACAGAGACAGAGAGAGATCGAGTGAGGGATACAGAGACACAGAGTGAGAGGGACAAAGACAGAAAGAGGGACAGAGAGACAAATAGGGACACAGAGAAAGTGGGGACAGAGAGAGAGAAGGACAGAGAGACAGAGAGAGAGAGAGAGAGAGGGGACAGAGAGAGAAAGGGACAGGGACAGAGATGGACACAGAGAGAGAGGGACAGAGAGAGAGAGGGACAGAGAGAGAGATAGAGAGAGGGGGACAGAGAGAAAGAGAGAGAGGGAGAGAGAGAGGGAGGACAGAGAGAGAGAAGGACAGAGAGACAGAGAGGGAGAGACAGAGGGACAAAGGGAGAGAGGGACACAGTGAGAGAGAGACGGCCAGAGAGAGAGAGGGGCAGAGAGACACAGAGATAGAGATAGGGACAGAGAGAGAGAGGGAGGAACACAGAGAGAGGAAGGGACAGAGGGACAGAGGGACAGAGAGACAGAGGGACGGGGTGAGAGAGGGGGACGGGGCGAGAGAGGGGGACGGGGCGAGAGATGGGGACGGGGCGAGAGAGGGGGGGCAGGGTGAGAGAGGGGGCAGGGCGAGAGAGGGGGCAGGGTGAGAGAGGGGGGCAGGGCGAGAGAGAGGGGCAGGGCGAGCGAGAGGGGCAGGGCGAGACAGAGGGGCAGGGCGAGAGAGAGGGGCAGGGCGAGAGAGAGGGGCAGGGGGAGACAGAGGGGCAGGGCGAGACAGAGGGGCAGGGCGAGACAGAGGGGCAGGGCGAGAGAGAGGGGCAGGGCGAGAGAGAGGGGCAGGGCGAGACAGAGGGGCAGGGCGAGAGAGAGGGGCAGGGCGAAAGAGAGGGGCAGGACGAGACAGAGGGGCAGGGCGAGACAGAGGGGCAGGGCGAGAGAGAGGGGCAGGGCGAGA
Source organism: Chiloscyllium plagiosum (assembly GCF_037043375.1). Taxonomy (NCBI): domain Eukaryota; kingdom Metazoa; phylum Chordata; class Chondrichthyes; order Orectolobiformes; family Hemiscylliidae; genus Chiloscyllium; species Chiloscyllium plagiosum. Next base: position 114,922,833 of record NW_028270156.1, read on the forward strand.
GAGAGGGGCAGGGCGAGAGAGAGGGGCAGGGCGAGAGAGGGGGCAGGGCGAGAGAGAGGGGCAGGGCGAGAGAGAGGGGCAGGGCGAGAGAGAGGGGCAGGGCGAGACAGAGGGGCAGGGCGAGACAGAGGGGCAGGGCGAGAGAGGGGGCAGGGTGAGACAGAGGGGCAGGGCGAGACAGAGGGGCAGGGCGAGACAGAGGGGCAGGGCGAGACAGAGGGGCAGGGCGAGAGAGAGGGGCAGGGCGAGAGAGAGGGGCAGGGCGAGACAGATGGGCAGGGCGAGACAGAGGGGCAGGGCGAGACAGAGGGGCATGGCGAGACAGAGAGGCATGGCGAGACAGAGGGGCATGGCGAGAGAGAGGGGCAGGGCGAGAGAGAGGGGCAGGGCGAGAGAGAGGGGCAGGGTGAGAGAGGGGGCAGGGCGAGAGAGAGGGGCAGGGCGAGAGAGAGGGGCAGGGCGAGAGAGAGGGGCAGGGTGAGACAGAGGGGCAGGGCGAGACAGAGGGGCAGGGTGAGACAGAGGGACAGGGCGAGACAGAGGGACAGGGCGAGACAGAGGGACAGGGCGAGACAGAGGGGCAGGGCGAGACAGAGGGACAGGGCGAGACAGAGGGACAGGGCGAGACAGAGGGACAGCGAGACAGAGGGACAGAAAGACAGAGGGACAGAAAGACAGAGAGAGAGGGGAACAGAGAGCGAGAGAGAGAGAGCGAGAGAGAGAGAGACTGAGGGACAGAGAGAGAGTGGGACACAGGGATAGAGAGTGAGGGAGGGACAGACAGAGAGGGACAGAGAGAGAGGGAGGGAGAGCGAGAGAGAGGAACAGAGAGACAGAGCGAAGGACAGAGAGAGTGGGACAGAGAGATAGAGAGAAGGATAGAGAGACAGAGAGGGGGGAGGCAGGGACAAAGCCAGAGGGACCCACAGAGGGAGAGAGTGGCAGAGAGAGAGAACGGGACAGCGACAGAGAGAGACAGAGGGCCA